>NC_079151.1:102367166-102682538 GCF_947563725.1 Argiope bruennichi | reverse complement strand
ATATAAATTCTTTTGAATTTTAAGGTTTTTCTAAAAAAAATAGAATTGAATTAATGATCTTCGGTTTTACAGAATACTGAAAATATTTTAAAGGCTTCATTACAAACAATATATAAATGTAGATTATTATATATAGTTGCCTAACTATAATGCCATTTATCATTATTTTCTGTTTTTCTAGCTATGATCTATTAGGTTAAACCGAACTTCTGCTTTTCCATAATGGCTCAGCTCTTAGATTCTTGGGACTATGTGGTTCTTGCATCGACTTTGGCTGTGTCCGCTTGCATAGGAATATATTTCCGTTTCACTGGCGATCGACAGAAGAGTCTGGAACAATTTTTATTAGGTGGAAGAAACATGTCAATACTACCTGTTGCTATAAGTCTCCTAGCAACTTTCTTATCAGCAATAGCTATTCTTGGAGTACCAGCTGAGATTTACTTATACGGATTACAATTATCTGCAATGTTATTAGGACTTCCATTAGGATACTTCTTGTGTGCATTCGGGTGTTTGCCTATATATTTTGATTTAAAAGTATCTACGTCATATGAAGTAAGTAAATTTTACAATAAGAAATAAGAATCAACTCGATACTATAAATGAGTGTTTTATAAGCACAATACGTAATGTTAGTGTTAATTATCAAGATTCAGTAAAATTCAAACTAGGATCATTTATAATATACTGAACATGTAATCAGTTTCTTCCTTTCTATAATTTCAAGAGAGAGTTTCACATTAACCATTGAACTGTTAAGACTTTTAAACTACGTAAGAAACACACTGATAAAATGACTAGAATAAATTTACCAAAGAAATAACGAATTCTTTAGTTTTAAATCCTGATGTTAAACTAACAGATATTCTTAACACGGATAATTTTGCACTATTATTTACATTGCGATGTAATTCTGCGTAATCGACTATTACAGAGAATTATATCATTCTAGATATTGTGCTGAAGTATTCATCGTAAGTGAATATTTTTAAGAAAAGAAAGAAAAAATAAACCAGGAGGAGTGATTTCCACAAAATTTTCTCGGATACACTCTAATGAACGTATTATCCTAAAGAGCGCCTTGGATAACATTGGTGAACAATAGTTGCGAAATATTAAATTTTGGTGTGAATTTAGTACTTTTACTGAATCTATCTTACGATCTTTGGCGAGTTTTTTGGTGATTAATCCCTGACATACGCTTACTAGTATCCAAAAATCGAATTTGTTCTTAAGACATGTTTTTCCCAACCGATTCAAACAAAAACCTGACACAAAACTATACTTGCAGTCACAAAATACCTTACCAAATTTGATATATTTAAAAGATTGCGTTTTTGATTCGTCGAGTTTACATGTTTCCAAAAGAACAATCCAATAAACAGTCAATCCCTTGCTGGATGTAACTCAAAATTTGATTGGTGTGTTAAAATATGGATGTTAAATCTGTATACCGAATTTTATCTATCTAGCTTCTTTCGGTTTGTAGTTATCGTTTTAATATATATATTGAGACAGCCGGACAGACAGACTTTCTCAGAGCGGATTTTATTCAAAATTTGACAAACATCTATAAGTTTAGTATAAAGAACATATACCTAATTTCCCCTGTCTAACTCGAAACGTTTTTGAGTTATCATTGTCACAGATAGAGAAAGAGACAGATGGACAAAAAGATATACATTTTTACAAAAATGAGGTTTTTAGAACTTAGGAAGATATAAAACGAGAAGATTCGTCAAAATTTAGAGTTTGAAATTTTTGACGATTACAGTACTTTTTTTATACTTCGTACACGAGAAGCAAAGACATTGCACAAACTGATTATTGATAATTTATCTGTACTTATAGGGTTGGAATGTGAACCTAGGGGCGCTTTTTTGAAATTTTAATTAAGTAAATATAAGTTAGATTTTCATGTCTTTTCGCTGTAGCATTAGAAAATAATACTGTACGAAAGTGACTTTTACGTCATTTCAAAACTAAAAAAATTAATTTTCTGAATATATCAATTTAACAGTAATATACACTTATACCGAATTTTATCAATTTTTTTTAATAATTATTTCATTTTCGCCTGTTTTCAACAATAGATGACATCGATATCCTAAATTCAAACCGTCTCAATTATTTCATTAACTAGTTGATTGCATGATTTTTTTCCATTGTTAACAGTTAAATAATACTTTTTTAGCATCTGTGCAGTTTACGAGATAGATTAAAAACTGAAGTTAAAACACTGTGAAATTTCGAAGATAGATGAACCACGCATTTATATATTTAATGGCGCCAAGATGTCATGGAAAGCCAAGGCGCCAAGCCAATGGAAAGCCAATGGCGCCAAGATGTCATGGGTCTGGTGTCCATTAGAAAGTTTCATGTTTCAAGAATGAATTGAATACTATAAAAATAAAAAGGTTTTAATAACCGATAATTTGACGGATCATGGATGTGAACTTTTATCTAAACGATTTAATTGAAATTAAATATAACCAAATAATTCTGCGAACTAGTTAGTAGTCAAAGTCCAATTGTTTTAAATAAAATTACAAAAAAATGAAGGTAAATTATATCTTCAAACAACAGCTTCCTTTTTTTACTATATTTTGATTTGCTTATTAGTGAAAAGAAAGAAAACAGCTATTTCAAGCTAATTATTGATGATTTTATAAACAGAATCAGAATAAAATAAATACAATTTATATCTTCAATAACAGTTTCTTTTTTTACAGTATTTGGAAATAAGATTTGGGAAAACCATACGAAATATCGCTGCTTTTCTCTACATCATTCGATCGGTCAGTTCATATTTTGTAAAATCTTATATAGAAATATAGATGATTTAAAGTTATTTGTGAATTTATAGTATATAGGAAGCATGGTATTTAAAATATATGAAGCTGAAAATTTTTAAAGATTTAATCATTTATTTATTGTTAGAGAAGGAATAAAAATGTTAAAAATATATTTCCGCGAGGATACAATAAAATATTTTTGATAGTTATTTTAAAGTTATTGAAAAGTCTTATGGTGTCAAATGTTGGTCTCTATGTCATTATATATCATTTCTGTTGATATTTCATGCTTAATACTTTCTACTTTCTAAAACGCGAGCCTTTTGAAGAGTTTTAACAATTAAATGCCATTGTATCCCAAGCTTCATTAGTTCAAAATTCTTAAGAAAAAAGTCCCAAAATTATAACTTTTCTTTCATCATATTCTTATTTTCTACTGACAGCCTAAAGGAACGGAGACTAACTTGCTGAAACTTAAAATTCTGAGTATGCATAGCAAACTTAAATGTTAAAAAAATTTTCTGTATAAAATTATCCAGAAAATTAGAAATAGTTTTAAGGCTTTTGTTTTTTTAATATTAAAAAAAAGTTTCCTATATAATATTATCCAGAAAATTAGAAATAGCTTTAAAGCTTCAGTTTTTTAAATATTAAAAAAAGTTTTCTATATAATTTTATCCAGGGAATTAGAAATAGCTTTAAAGCTTTAGTTTTTTAAATATTAAAAAAAAAGTTTTCGATATAAAATTATCCAAAAAATTAGAGATAACTTTAAGGCTTTTTTGTGATTAAAGTGTCATTATTTATACATAATGAAAGTAAAATTAATTAAATTATTTAATTAAATATTTTATTCTTCCATCGATGATAGCTAAAAAAATACAAATAAAACTACCTTAAAGATGAAGAAGGGATTTTTTTTTTAATGATTTCATAAAAGATTTTTATGTTAATAGTTCTTAGTTTAAAACCCATGTATTTCATGTATTTATTTTTTACATTCATATATAGAAGCTACTTTTATTTACCCTTTTTTTTAAATAAATATTTCTATAGATCTTTTACACTGCACTAGCATTATACACACCATCACTTGCACTAAACGCTGTTACCGGCATATCGACTTGGATTTCCGTACTAACTCTCACAGCAGTTTGTTCATTTTACTGCTCTTTGGTAAGAAAAAAAAATATCTGTTTTTATTACCTTCAAATATTAAATCTATTACTAAGAATTTTTAAATAAATGCACTAAGAAGTGCGATATATTCATATCATTTCCATTTATTTGTTTGATTATAACTTGTTAAATATTGATTAGATTCAACATTTTAATTCAAATTCTTTATTACTCAAATGTTATATATAGTCCCTTTAATTCCCTTACACACACACACACACACACACACACACACACACACACACACACACACACACACACACACACACACACACACACACACACACACACACACACACACACACACACACACATACTTCATATTTTTTTTCTTTCAGTGATTTTACTATGGGATTATTTTGACACGTCTAGACTTAGGAAAGGGAATCTTAAATATCTTTAAAAGAATGTTATAAGCATTAGAATTTTTCACTCCTTCGCTCGGAGCGTGAGAAAAGGATTAAGTAATCAGTTTTCTAGAGGTGTGTTAAAAATAATTAAATAAAAAATTATAACTGAATTAAGAAATAACAGAGCATTTTAGAATGATGTTAATATGGGCTAAATTAAGATAAAAATTGATATTAGGAAATTAAATAAGGTTTAAATTATATTTTAAAACATCAGTACACACACACACACACAATATATACTAAATAACATACAAACAAAAGAGAAATTTGAAAGAAAAGTACAACGGTAAGGCTTCAATAAATTATCTAATGAAGAAATTAAATACATGCTATGCCATGTATTTAAAAGAACCGAAAGTGACTTCAACGAAAAATTTAGCAATAAATCTGCTAAAAATTTCTTTTGCTCCATTAAAAATAAATTCCTTCCTTTTCAGAAAAGTTTTACGCCATTACGAAATATAAGATCATTACTTCCTTATTCTTATAAATAATCTTTATAGAGCAAGGATTAAAAAAGATTTGCTTCAAAACGACGAAAAATAAAAATATATTATACGTGACCTGTAGCTTTAAAGATCTATTATATGAAAAAGTTAGATCCAACTCTGTACTAATTCCGAATAATAGCTTCCGATCTATTTCCGATCAAAAACGTAAAAATGAACAACTGCTTCAAATACGATCAAAGTATTTGGGAAAGGATGTTCAGTTATCGTTCTTTTCTTAAAAAACACAGGAACAAATAAAAATGTCCTTGTAAAAAAGAAGAATTTTGAAACTACGTAGATATTTTTCATAACCATATTGTCACAACAACTTGGACATTATCAGAAATAAAAGAATTAAGGGAAACATATATTCAGAAGTGTTAAATTAAACTCAAAATTTTTTTGAAATGCATATTAAAAATTTTGCTTAATGATTTAGGCAATTTTACATAGAATAAAAATGAACCTTGTATTTTTTAATTTTTGAAACATCTATTTATATCTTCAGCAGTCTATTTATTCACTCCAACAAAATATAATTCTTTATACCATTTAAAGTATTCTTCTAATTTGAAGTTTATATTTATCTCTGATATTGTAGAAATATGCTACTAAACCGTCATTCGAGGGAATACTCTGTGTGTTAGTGTTTGTTAATCATACATTCATTTCTTTTCTTTTTTGTTTTAATATAGAAACAATTTTCAGATTGAATCAGATTTTTTTGCTTTTCTCTTTATATATATATATATATATATATATATATATATATATATATATAAGAGAGAGAGAGAGTAAACTTTTATCATATTTCATACATTCCGTATTCTATTGTCTTATTTATTAATGTTTAGAATTTGGTTTTGTTAATATTTCATATGTAATATTTGTAATATGTTTGATCGCATAAAGAAACTTAATCACTTTTTAATTACTAAGTTGTTGTTGTCATTTAAAATGGTGAAAAATTGACTTGAATTATTTTGCCATTTGAACACAAAACTGTAAAAGGTTTTTAGGAGACGGTTGTCTCAGTAAACTGTTTTATGTGTAGATTCCTTTAAGTTAGTTGCTCCTTTTGAATGAATAAAATAAAAATATTCCTTTGGTGTCCTTGTTAAATAATATAGTTTATAGTTTTCTCAATTAAATAATATTATTTAATTGAGAAAACAATTAAAAAATTAGTGTCATTGTTTTACACAAAGATGAAATTAATCTTTGTTTTAAATGAGTTTTGGGTGAGATTGTAAGTGTTTATTTCATTAAGACACTATAATAGCAATTGAAACTATTAAAACTCACTCTGGCCTCTAATAAAAGACTATCTCGAAAATTTGAAACTTGATCGTCCTTTACATGATTAATTTCTGAATGTGCAAAGCAAACTTTTGTTATTTACCTTCAAGTTTTACTTTAATATTTATTATGTAATCTACATTTGAGAATTACATGGTTAATTTTCATTCATTTCAATTGTATATTCCCCTTCTTTTTTAATAGAATTTCAGTTACTTACATTTATTAGAGTTTTTAATGTCATTTCCATTATTAACATTAATTTATTTCTTATTCATTTTTTCCTTTTATTGAAAAAAGAAAACAATTATATATTCAAATTATTGAAATAGATATATCACCGGGACGGCTTGTTAAGCAGTTTGTTGGCAACGCGCCAAGCTCCGAAGTTTCCGAAATAGGTTATATTATTTCGTAATTGTGTGAGTTTCGTCCAGCCAGAATCAGAAACAGAAAATAGCGTGATTTTATACTGTTAATAGTATAGCAATTCAAAGCTCCTTCTTATATAAAAATAACCCCATTTTTTATATTAGCATCATTTACATTATTTTGTCTCATCATATATTATTCTATCAGTATATTATTATTATATCAGTATATATATTATTCTTTCCATATTATCAGTATTATTATTACATCAGTATATTCTATTTTGGAATGCATTCTATAAGGGACTTCAAATTTACAATATTCTACTTTATAGCTACACAGCAACTTCTGTTATTAGTTTACCTGCATTAATAATACCTATTATCGGTCACAACAGTTATAATATTCCTCAGTGATTTTGCTTTTAAAGGAGAGATTTTAGTCATGGAAAAGAGAAATAAATTTCTTTAAATAAAGACCACTGTTTTAAGAAATTAATTATTAACAAATATTATTCCTTAAGACAATTATCATTCACGTAATTCATTGTATTGTAAAATCTAGGGAGGTCTGAAAGCTGTAGTGTGGACAGATGTCTTTCAGACTATTCTTATGTTTATTCCGTTGGTAGCAATTATTGCTTCAGGAATCCTGGCCATCGGATTTAGAAAACTATTGGAAATTAATACAGCAGGAGGGAGAATGATATTTTTCAAGTAAAGTATTCTTTTTATACATATACTTATACTACACTCATGTCCAAAATTAAGGTCACAAAAATGTTTTTCAAAGTAATTTTAAATGGTTATCAGTAAAATTTAAACAAATTATATTTTATATATTGTGAAGGACCGCTAACACGATATTAACCTTTTTTGTGGGAAAAAAGTGTTGCTTAGCATCAGTTTTTGGGGAACTACTGAAATTAGACCGTTTACGCATCTGATATTTTTGCCTGCAATTTTGTGAATATTGCATGAAAACAAAAAAATTAACCAGTTTCCAGTGAGAATGAGTTCTCATAATCGGTTAGACGATGTATTGAGATGGAGAACCGTTGGTAGGCTTGAAGCTGGACAGTCTCAAGCGGAGGTGGCTCGATGGTTATAAGTGGCACCAAGTGGTATCCAGATTGTGGAATCAATTTCAAACAAGTGGTATTGTAACCAGGAAGGCCGGCCAAGGCCGTCACAGAGCAGAGACACCTGCACAGGATCGCTATTTGGCATTAAGCGCACGACGGCATAGGCTGACAACGGTTACTCAACTTGCTCATGCTCTTGCTGCTGCGTCTGGAATAAGAATTTCCAGACAAAAAGTATACAGACGTCTAGCAGAGAGGACTCTTTATGCCCGGCGACCAATTTAGTGCGTCCCTTTGACTGCATCCAACAGAAAAGCCCGGCTGTTGTGGTGCCTAACATATCAGTCTTGGGCACAGTAAGAATGGGGGCGTGTTCTTTTCAGTGATGAGTCGAGATTTACCACACAGAGTGACACTTGTCGAATCTTCAACTGGAGAGAACGAGGAACTCACTATCATCTCTCCAACGTAAAAGAAATCGACAGATTTGGTGGCAGAGGAATCCTTATCTGGGGTGACATAATGTTGGACAGTCGTATACCACTGCACCTCTTCGATGTACTGTCAATCGGGTACTTCGGGTACTGTCAATGCACATCGCTATAGGGATGAGATCCTTGAAGCCTATGTGAGGTTGTTCCGGGGTACTTTTGGCCCAGACTTCATGTTTATGTAGGAAAACGCGCTTCCATACAGAGCCGAGATCTTTGATGATTTTCTTGAGGAAGAGGGTATTCGACGTATGGACTAGCCCTCGAGGTCTGCGAATCTCAATCCTATTGAGCATTTTTGGGATGGTCTCGTAAGAGCCATTTCACAGCGTAACCCCCCCCCCCTCCTAATACCCTCCAAGAGTTAAAAGTCGCGCGTTTGGAAGAATGGGCTTTGTTGCCCCAAGCATTTACTGAAACCCTCATAAACGGTATGAAAGCTTGTTGGGAAGCCTGTATAGCAGTGCACGGTGGTCACACTCCATATTTGACAGGCTTTTCCTGAGATAAATGCTTTATCTCTGATTCATAATGTAACACTTTTTGATATATCCTGTTTCTTAATTCCCAATTAAAATCTTTTCCATTATGTATCTATGTTCTTTCTTCCATTGTAGTGTACCTCTGTGCCAAATTTCGTGGCAACACAGTGAATAGCTTTTTATTTTTCACAGATTTTATGTTTGTGACCTTAATTTTAGACATGAGTGTAGATGTAATGTGATATCCAAAATTTAATGATTGGAATTCGAAAAAACAGCTATATCAAAATAAAATAAATAAACAAAATTCCAATGCCGAAACAAAGTATTCTTTTTATACATAAACTTATACTAGACGTAATGTGATATCCAGAATTTAATGACTGGAATTTAAAAAAACAGCGAGCTCAAAATAAAATAAATAAACAAAAATCCAATGCCGGAACATAGTAAACATCAAAATTTTTAATTTGAAAAATTATGGAAGTGTCTAATATAGTGTATAAACAAATAATTGAAAATCGCGATGAGTAATAATGGCATAATACTCTGATGTGACCTGGAGAACGTGCCATCAGGGCCAGCATGAAGGAACATAGTATAAGTGACATAGCAAATTCAATTAGTGCCAACACTGGCTTGAAACTGTTTTTATATGATAATTTGCAGCTTATTGAATTTTCATTTATAATTAACTGATTTGATATCCTGACTGAAAACTTTAATCATGATTGAAATAATATAGAAATTGTAAAGTGCACTGCATTACATTGGGAGCGAAGCTGTTATTTTATATCTAGTTATTTGTGGTTATCAAGATTATTTTTTTATTAATTTATAATGTCCCTAAGCGGACACCTCGTAATTGAGGATGAGAAACTTCCGGCATGGTAGTTGGTTCTTGCCACCCTTGAGGATATATGAAAGGGTGGGGTGACTACTTCTCATCGATGATGAGACGTACTTCCTTAGGGAAGGATTGTACCGTGGTCGGTGATGGTCCTTAGGACTCAGTCACAGTTCCCGCAAGTACTGCTATCGCGGCGGTTCGGTCATTCAAGTTTTTCCGTGTGCCTTTTGGCGAGTCTGAGTAGACAGTCGAGGATTTTTAATTTGGAATATCATTTTTAATTTTAAATAAGAATGTGTAGTTAACAAGGATAAAAATATTAATACATTGATGAAATTTAATGAAAATAATGAATTGATAATGCATTACTTTCACTATGATTATAAAAGATTTTGCTTGAACGAATACCTTTTGAATAGTTTTTTTGAAATATCTTCAATTTTTTTCAAATTAATATGACGATATCTTTGATTATCCAAAATGAACTTTAAACTTTGATATAGTTGTCTTTCATATTTCATTTTAATAAGTTACTTTTTTATCGAATTTCTTCTTGAAACTAAACTTTGAGAATATTAAAATACTATAAGCTAAAATTTAAACCCATACATGATAACTATTCTAATGAGTTTTACTTAAGGTATTAAAGTTAAGTTTTTTAAAGTTGAATTTTGAAAAAGAAATCTGACAATGTTTTCGATAATTATCATTTAAATTTTAACAAGATTGTCTTTGATATTTCATTCTGATATATTTCTACAGACTATTTTCAAATTTATTTCAAACTTAATTTTGAAATAATAAATACAATTCTTCAAAAAATGCAAATTGCAGTCATTTATTTTGGCGAAATCTCGGAATTTTATGTATAAAATAGTTTGGAGATCTTCACATAATCTGAAAATCCCCAAGTAAATCTGGGGGCCGTAAAAATAAACTAGTACTCTGAATTTTAATAAAATCGATATTTCCATGAAACGGCTTTCACTTTATTCGGAAGACTTAATTTTTCTTTGCATTTGCGTACATAAAATGATACTTGGTAATTGATGGTAAATGAATCTTTCAAACGGTTCAGTTGTAATAATTTCTCTTTACTAATCATATCCCTTTTTTATAGCATGTCTTTTGATTTGACGGAAAGATATACTTTCAGCAACTGTGTATTGTTAGGTGCGTACATTATGATTGAATTCAGTACAACAAAACAAGCACAAGTTCAGAGATTATTGAGCGTAGGAAATTTCAAGAAGGCCCAATGGTAAGTGTGCTGTATCTCCGGTATTCAGAGAATTTAGATTAAGTAAAGATTTAAATATTCAAAAAAAATTCCCTAAAAACATCTATAAGCAAAACTTCTATGATTCAAAATTTTTGAAATTTTAACTTCCATCGTGTTCTTAAACAATTATACTTTCGTGTATTTGTATTATACAAAGAAAAATCATCAAAAAATTGATTTCGGCATTTCGATGGATATTCATGGTTTAAATAGCATTCAGACAGAAAATAACGTTTTTGGAACTACGTCCGTCTTTCTCTTTATGTCTCACAAAAATCAGAACGAAGAATAAATATTTTTAATGATAATTACAAAACAATTTTAGATCTCAATCGCATTCTAGATGAAATCTATCAACTGAAGCCCATGTGTATATCCAAATGTATATAAACATGACTATTCAAAAAGAAATGAGCTATTTGGCTTATGGTTTAAGTATTGTTGGTTTGCAACAAAAATTTCATCGAATCCGTCAAAGATACGGTGTTTATGGATTTGTATATTCTTGTTTATTTGTATTTTATATATGCAGTTATACTAATTTCCAGAATTCAAAGAAAAAACAGTATGACCGGAGTTTAACCCCTTGCTTGGCGCAATTTTCAAAAATCGCCAACAATGGTCTTGCGAAATGTTCAAAAGCAAGAGAGCAGACGTCCAATCATAGTGCATAATAAAGATTGCCAACTTTGGCGCGTTATCGCAACTTGGCGAAGAAGGGGGTTAAACTCCGGTTCACCCGAAAAAACGAAAAAGAAGTTATAAAGTTAGAAAAAAGTTATGAATGTAAAATTTCCGTTCGTTAATATTTTCTAAAATCTGGCGAATGCAATAAAAAAACGTTTTTTTCACAAATTTGGCATATAAGAACAACAATAGACTGATTTTCAGTAATATGCTTATCTTGCTCCAATGGAACCATAAATTGTTAAATATTTTGGACAGTTTTGAATCATATTTTGAATCTGTGGAATGATCAATGTCATATTAACGATACTATATAATATCGGACAATATTCAAAATTGTCAGAAATTTTTATACAATTAAAATGAAATGATAACACAAAATATTAGTTCCAGCAAGATAAATCATTTTATATGGGATTTTATTTTAAAACACTCACTTGAAAACGTTCTGTTAAAAACTAAATAATTAAAATATTGGTAAAATTTTTAAACAATATTCAGTTTTATATTTAAAAATTTTAACCAATATTGCTTAGCATTATTATAAATTCTATATTAAATAATATCAATCATAGATAGAATAATAACATTTTAACACAATATATTAATTTAACAATATACATTTTTGTATATCATTAAATAACTACATTGGTAGATTTTTATATTTTTTTGTGGTTTTATCTAAAACTATTATACATCCGAGACAAGTTTATATATGCTTTAGTTTTGATTCTTTATTACAATTTTTAAAAACATTCGATTTTTAATAGTTTTTTAGATATATCTTAATTTGCTTATTTTTAAGTATATAAACTAATATTTTAAAAAAAACCTAACTAAATAACGGTATAAAAAGATGGTTAATGAAAATCTTTTACTTACTGCTTCTGTATCTCTTTGTAATAAATTACAAATATCATCTATGGCACTTGAAATTCTAGGTCTTTCTCGATGGCGTGTACTTCAAATTGATCTTATTTTTAAAATTGCAAAGTCTATGAATTACACAAGAGATTTTACTGTTTTGATATAAAGGATTAATTATTGCCCGAGTTTATTCCTTCAGCAATACGCTATCGTAGTTCTTAAGAGAAATAATATTGATTATTCGTCAAAAATCCATCAAAAAATTCACAAAATTTGCAGACGATTTTAAAGTTAAAGTCAATTATTAGGCTTCAATAAAATTCTATGTAGAAATTGAAATTCGATCTTAACTAGAATGTTTGATGATTGTTATTAGAATATGCTTGTAATTTATTATTTAATGATAAACAGCATGTTTATTAAACCAGAATATGTTTAATACTTTTTAAAAAAATTATTAATTTATACCATCATCTTGAAATGTCATTGGAAGGATAATGTGCACTTATTTTTCAGCAATTTTGAGTTATTAATAGTAATTTTAACATCTAATGTTTTTTTAAAAATATAACGAAAGAATTAAATAGAAAACGATTTGCAGCTTTCAATAATTTAATTCCTTTTTACTTTATTTATCTTGGTTTCTAAATATTTCCATTTTTAATCTGTTATTATCAGATTATAATTATAATCATAAATTACTTCTAAAACATTAATATAAATGGAAGTCGAGTTTTTATTTTTTGGGGAAATTAAATATCTTATTTAAAGTTTACTGTTTAATATTCCTTTTTGCAGGGCTCTATTTTGGGGAATGGTGTTAGTTGGCATCTTCAAGATATTTCTTTTTTTCACCGGAATGATTTTATATGGTATATTTCATGACTGCGATCCAGTTCAAAATCCTGAGGTCCAACTTGGTTCAGCCGATCAAGTAAGAATAATACTGTTACTTAAATTCAGTTCCTTTGGCTCCTTGTTGAAGTTCCAATTTGGCAATATTTAAGGCGAAATGGCGACAGATTTGGCCATATGTTATATTTTTACTTTTTTTTCAGAAAATTTGAATTTTGCTGTAATTGTTCATCAGTGAATTTCAACCTTTCTGCAATTGCTGATGCTATTCGGTCAATAAATAAGAGTGATATATGATTAGCAGTCTACGATTTTGATCATCTGACCGAAAGAAAATGGCCAAACTTGGCGTAGAATTTGAGATGATTAATCGCATGTCGTTTAATGTTTTTCACGTTCTTTGTGAGTGAATTAGTTTGAATTTTAATGGTTTATTGAAGATTGGATTGTTTATTCTTTTATCAACTGTAGATATTATTAAATAATTTTGCTGCTGTCTAAATGCTGATGCTGTTATGCTGTCTAAAATAAAGTTCATTCGAACAACGAACATGTCCAAGCCGTGTTAAATATTAACTCAGATGGTGTATTTACCTTACATGACCTTGCTGGATATTAGTTAGATTATTTAAATGAAAAGTTTTAGACTTTTATCTTTTAATTCATATTGAAATTAATTGTTTCTGGATAATAATAGGAAAGTTTCTCTTTTCCTTCAATGTTAATTATAGGAAACGACATGAATACGATTGAAATAAATAATTAACCATAGTGATCCCCTCCAAACTTTCTCGCATATTCTCTAATAAACTTGTTATGCAGAGAACGCCTTACATGACACAGGCGTATATTAGTTACGAAATATTAATCTTTGTCGCGAATTTAGTATTTTTGCTGAATCTATCGTGACATCTTTAGCGATCATATTAATATCAGAAAATGGAATTTTTGTTTTAGACTCGTTTTTCTCAACAAATTGAAATAAAAATTTGATGCTAAACTACTCTTGAAGTCACAAAATGCCCATACTATATGTAGTCCCATACAAAATTTGATATATTTAAGACAGCGCGTTTTCGAATTATAGCGTTTACATGTTTCTGAAAGTGCAGACGGACAGACTATCAATCCCTCATTGAATTTTCCTCAAAGTTTGACTGGTTTCTATACTATAGATGCTAAATCCATGTACCAAATTTTATGTATCTAGCTCTCTTCGTTTTGTTATATTCGAAAAGCTGGACAGATGGAGTTCATCTGGACAGATTATACTCAAAATTTGATTGAAATCTGAAAATTTCGTTTGAAGACCGTGTATCAAATTTCACCCTTATAACTCAAAGCGTTTACGAGTTATCTTTGTCAAACAGACAGACAGACAGACATTTTTCAAAAATGTGCTTTTCAAACTCGGGAGGTGGGGGTCTAAAACGTGAAAATTCATTGAAATCTCGAGTTTAAATTTTTTGACAATTATTATATTTTCTCTGTACTATATACATGAGAAAGTAAAAAAATGTACACAAATGTACGCATGAAAATTATCATCATAATAAATCTGTTTTTTAAATTCTTATACCTAGTTATAATTTTATTTATTATAATTTTATGCAGTATTTAATAATTTTATAAATTATTATTTTTTTATTTTGTTTTTATCATTATAAAATCCTAATTACATTATTTTCTATAAATTTCAACTAAGAAATAAGTGTGCATTTTATACAAACAAAGAATATTCTGTATAAAATAACATACAGGGACTTGTCATTCTAACGATTCAATTTAAACCTCCCAAAAGATATTTTTATAACAATCTAAACTTTTACTTCTACGATAGTAAAAGTATTTCGAATACTTCCTTCTGAAATACAGGAATTGATGAAAATGTGAAATCTTATTTTCAAAAAGATATGCTATTAGTTTTGAATTGATAAGAAATACTTTTTTTTTCTTTCTTACAAGATTATTTTTAATAGTCTCTCTTATATGCGCTTATTTAAAATACGATTTCGGGCTCTGTTAAATTGGGATGTGTTTCATGTTATTATTAGTATTAAGTAAATTACACATTCTCAAGTTACTGATTGGAACACCAAAAACAAATATTCTCTATAGGAAAAAACCCTCGGAAAGAAAGGAAATTTTCCAAACTGAAATTAATGGTTAACCTGAGTAGTATAGAGATGATGGCTCTCATATAAAAAGTACCTTTCACTAGATGATGGCTCTCATATAAAAAGTACCTTTCACTAGATGATGGCTCTCATATAAAAAGTACCTTTCACTAGATGATGGCTCTCATATAAAAAGTGCCTTTCAAAATAGTTGAAATATTCAACTAAATGAATTTTTTTATCTCATTTCAGAATTAAAAATTTAGAATAGCATTATAATTGCAACAAATGTCTCTAGATTATAATAAGAAATAAGTAAAATTTTATCTGTATACGGAGGAACATTGTTAACTCATATATTTAAACCGAAGCGATTAAATTCATCTAGAATTGTTTTTATAACTTTACAAGTTCATTTTTCACCGAAAGGAAATTGATAGAAGGGAAAAAACGTTACGATCAAGAATAAAATCATGAAAAACAATGAGTGAGAGAAGCATTGCTGGCTCATTCGATTGAACCGCGGCGATTAAAATGAGCGAGCAATGTTTTTGCAAGGTTATAAGTTCTATTCCCACTCAAAAAAAGAGGCACAACAACTAAAAGAACCTTCAGATAAATTACAGATCTGAAATGATGCACGCTGCAAATGAAGTTTGCTGAGAAGAGAGTATGCAGATACGAACCTTGGTACCATTGAAATCACGGTAGAAAATGATCCGTTAAAGCGGGGATGTATTCAGGTCGGGAGGAAAGGTTAAGTACAAGTTTGCGAAGAAGAGGAAATGCGCGTTCCATTTTTTTTTTTCCTAGGTGAAAAAAAAAGCATTTGTTTATAATGGGGGACATCTGAAGAAAAAAAGAATATAAAGAAATTTATCGATCGAAATCGTCATTTAGTCACTCAGTATACACGGGAAATGGATGGAAAAAAGTTGAGCTTGCTTGTTTTAATAATTCTAGCTACAGCAGAATTAATTTTTATAATATCAAACCACCTTGAGACGACTGACAACGAAATTAAAATTAATAATAAAACGTGCTTTCGTTCGATACATATAGGAAGGAAATTATTTTATCATGAATGTTTAAAACAGGGTGCAAATATTCATGACATACGATATTTTTTTAACGTAAATTCAACATATTTATCAGCAAGCTTTTTAGGAGTTCAAATGACTCAGAAGGAATTTCAGAAAGTATGTGAACAATGTTCAAATTGAAACATCCTTCGTGTTTACTATGTGTAGGAGCATCGCAGTCGGGTAAAACCTCATTGGTGCGACAAATGATTGCACATAAAGCATATGATTTTGAATTTAAAAATATTATCTGGTGCTATAAAGTTTTTCAGCCATGGTTTGCTAAAGAAAAAGAAATGAAATTTGTTCAAGGTTTTCCAGAAAAAGTCGAAAGCGGAAATCTATATGTATTTGATGATCAGATGGATCAACTTTGCCAAGATTATGCGGAATTGTTCACTATTACAGCACACCATTCTAGAATCAGTGTGATTCTGATTTTGCAGAATCTATTTCCCCGAAATAAAGTGATGCGAGACATAAGTCTGAATGCACAATATGTAATATTATTTAAAAACAATCGTGACGTGGGACAAATCCAGTGTTTCGCAAGACAAGTATACGGAAATAAGGCAGCATATTTTATGGATGCTTACAAAAAGAGCACGCAAGGCAATTTTAACTATTTGTTGGTGGACCTACACCCGAGAACGGATGAAAAATTTAGGCTCAGAGAGAGCGTGTTCCCTGATTCCAATGGATTTTATTGGATATATTTACCGATAAAATGAAGAATATAAAGAAGCATTATCACTTACTGAAACTACTACTCAGCGCATCTCCAGCACAAAAAAGAGCAATAATACAGACTGCTAACAAAAGTCAGTTACATTGCTTATGCGAAATTTGTGTAAACGTCTTAGGTGGTAATTTATCGGTGAGCGTAAAGAAATTACGTAAATATAAAACGGCCATAAGAAAAATTGTTAATAAAAAATTATCTTTAGAAAAAAAGAGAAAAGAATTAATTAACCAAACGGGAGGCTTCCTACCCCTCATTCTTTCCGCAGTTCTATCTGCGTTAGTAGGCCTTGCCGGAAAAGCAATAGGAAGCTGAATTTAATATTCGCAGCAATGTCTCGGAGAATGGCTCTCGTTCCTGAAGATTTAGCAGCAACTAACTTTTCGAAAACATCAGATACCGGAGTACATGGTATTGAAAACCAAATATTAAACCTTCTTCATGAGTCAAACTATTCGGATGATGCAAAAGCAAAACTGTTGAGCCAACTGCTTTTAAAATATCAGCATGCTATAAATGTGCCTAAACCACCGATACGTGTAACTATTGAAGACTCTAAGGAACAAGTTCAAGAATCGCCTAAAAGTAACTCAGTGGAAGATCCTATATTACGTGATATCATACTTTCAGTTCCTGCGAACTTCCAAAAATTTATTTCGCCTATTGCTGAAAAATTGAATACACGCAGCTATGCTTGGAATGAATATGGTGAATTGATGAAAGATAACGAAATCGTTAAAAACACAAACGTTATTGACTTATTTTCATATTTAATGAGAAATGTAAAGAAAGGTTATGAACCACATGGTTTTTCAGTGTTTTGGAGGGGTATTAAAGAGATAAAAATACCAACACGTTGGATTGGCAACCAGATGCTAGTAGAAAATTTCGGGTTTGACACAGACGCAGGCGAGATCCAAAACGAAATTAATCTGAAATCTCCAGATTCAAAAGCAAAGAAGAAGAAGCAAAACTCGAAAAGAAAATGGAAAGAATATTAGAAGCAGCATATTACGATTTCGCAAATCCTGCATCATTTGGCGGAATAAAGAAACTATCAGCAATCTCTAAAGTTCCATATGAGAAAGCTAAACGCTGGTTAATGACCCAAGATACTTATTCGTTACATAAACCAGTTCGGTATAAATTTTCTCGGATGTCGACGCTTTCATATGGTATAAATGATTTATGGCAATGCGATCTTGTGGATTTACAGCATTTAGCAGAACATAATAATGGGTTTAAGTATTTACTCACCGTAATTGATGTATTTTCGAAGTATGCCTATGTTATACCTCTTAAAAGCAAAACTTCTGTGGCTGTAAAAAATGCCTTTGAAAAATTGTTACAGCAGGTTAAGCCTAAACACATTCAAATCGATAAGGGCAAGGAATTTTACAATACGCAACTTCAGTCATTGTTTAAGAGGTACAGCATTAACCACTATTCAGCTGAAGGTGATCATAAAGCTAGTGTTATTGAGAGGTTCAACAGAACTTTAAAAAACAAAATGTTCAGGGTATTCACATATAGAAAATCTTATAGGTATGATGATGTGCTACAGTCACTAGTGAAGTCGTATAATGACAGTCAACATCGCAGCATTGGCATGGCACCTTCAAAAGTCACTCGTGATTTTGAACCACATATCTTCAAAAAATTATATGGTTACACATTGAAGAACTCGCGAGTGATTTTGAATAAGGGAGATTTAGTAAGAATATCGAAAGCGAATAAATCGTTCAGACGAGGATATTTACCAGGGTGGAGCGATGAGGTGTTTATGGTGTCAAAAGTATATCCCTCTTATCCAACTACATTCGAGCTTCAAGACCTTAAATCAGAAGCTATAAAAGGACGATTTTACGCAGAAGAACTCCAGAAAATATTGAAACGCCCTGAGGATTATTGGCATATAGAAAAGGTGCTTAAAAAAAAGGGCAAAGGTACGAAGAAAGAATATTACGTGAAGTGGAAAGGCTTTGATAATCGGTTCAACTCGTGGGTAAAAGCAGCATGGATGAAGTGAACGATTTTTACATTACGCTTCCCAGCAACTCTAGCATGGATTACTTTCCAAAAAATACGCAAGCATCATTCAGAACGAAATTATCTCGTCCAATAATACTAACTGGTGAATGGGAAGTTGGTTTATCAGAAATATTCGTTCCTCGAACCTGGTTCAACATCGGAAATCATAATAATAAATATTTGATAACTTACGAGGAAACAAAATTGGTGGAAAAGGATTTTCTGGAATACTCAATCAGAATAAAAATTGAACAGGGAACTTCTGATGAGGATATAATCGATAACATTAACCAAAGTATTGAAGCAATATGTGGACATTTCGTCTCTTTCGAACTGGATCACAAGAATATGAATATACTTATTGCTCCGAATTATGAACTACACTTGACAGCTGCTGATTCACCAAGATTGTTAACTATGTTAAACTTACCTAGAGAGGATAGAGTTATAAAAACATCGGAAAGTTTTATGTACAGAAAACCATCAAAGACAAACAAAGACAATATTTTCAAAATTATCGCTCGAAATATGAAAAGGCATTTTATAATTCGCGCCACCAGGTTTAATCATAAGTATACTGATATGGACAACATACATCACGAACTCTTTCAGCATATAAATCATAATCTAATGCAGACCGGTATAGGAGGTGCAGCGGATTTTATATTCGACTTTAAAGAAGATAAAGTAGAAATAACGGTTCAAAAGAATGTTGAACTCGAGTTTAGGTTATTATATGCCCCGTTGTTTATGCGAATGTTGGGCATGACGAAAGATATTGTTTTAACGGGTAGAACGTTACATGTTTTGCAAAAAATTGAAAGGCCTCCTATGAACGAATACTTCCGCGTGAGCATTACGGATAAACCAACAATTCCTGTGAAAATTAAAAAAAACAGAGGATATGGAACTACAAGTCGGATTTTATAAAAACTCAGAGCAGTTGTTTGGATCTTTTAAACACCTTGCTTTTAATCATTTAGCGAACAATAAGATCAAAATTCATATACCAGAAAATTCAACTCTGACTTTACAAGAAGGATTAAGAGATCTTTTAGGTTTCAAAGAATCCACATTAAATGGCGGAACTCATATATCTGACTATCAATTGGAGTTAGATGGAGGAATCACCGAAATTTATGTCTATAGTGATATCATAGAATCGCACTTTGTAGGGGATACAATTGCTCCTTTACTCCGTATTATTCCTGTTATGTCGAAAAAAGAAGACCAAATAGTAATAAATTATCAAAGACCGCTGTATTTTCCTTTGCGCAAAAATTATATCGATTGCATAGAAATCGAATTGAGAAGTAGCTCTGGAGATGGTATAATTTTTACCAGTGGGAAATCACTCTTGGTTCTCTCCTTCCGTCGCAGAACACTATAAAACTATTACTTATTTTGTGATGAATCATTTTAAATCCGATCGTGAAAGAGAATGCATTTGGATCAAAAAGCTTGTGAAGATTATTACTGCTCGCAAGTGCAGGCTGGCGGTGGACCATATTTTCAGGGTGTTGGCCACCAAAGAGGATATGGAATGTTTTCAAATTTATTTCGATTTATTTCTCCCATAGCACTGAAAGCTGGAAAGTATTTAGGAAAACACGTTCTAAGCGCAGGTTCAAAAGTAATGTCAGATGTTGCTTCAGGTTCATCTCTTAAAGACTCGGCAAGATCGCGATTTCGCGAAACATCAAAACAAATAAAAGACGACATTATTCATAAAATTCAGAGCGGTTCGGGTATAAAAAGAAAGAAATTCCAGAAGAAAAATCATTCGCAACGTGTCAAGCGGAGCCGAAAGAAATTAAAGAAAGCAGACATATTTTCATAATGGATTCCCGAGCGTGTGCTTGCTTGCAGAGTGAATTAGACCTTTTTAACGTGAATCCTGTACAATTATCAACAGAAGACAGCTCATTCACTGAGATTTTTCCTGTTGCATCTCTGAATGAAAAGACGCCAATTGAATTTTACGTAAGCGGAAGTGGTGAACATTATCTGGACTTATCCCATACACTCCTGCATCTACAAGTGAAAATTAAAAAGAGAAATGGAGCAGTAATTGGAACGCCTGATCAAGTGGCTCCTATCAATTATCTCCTTAATACGCTATTTTCTGAATGTTCAGTTACATTAAATGACAAGCAGGTTTCTTCGCAAGCTAACTACGCATATAGATGTATTTTCGATGCTTTGCTTTCACCTCGAGCTGTTCAAGAATCAATGCTAACATCGGGTCTTTTCTACAAAGACGCTGCTTCTAAGCATGAATCAGTAGAACTAGCTAATGTTGGTGATAATGCAAATTCCGGTTACCAAACTAGATATAACATCTGCAAAGATAGTAAACTTATAGATATGATAGGTCCATTACATTTCGATCTAGGCAATCAGAGCAAATGTCTTATAAATTCGGTGAATCTTCGGATCAAATTAGAAAGAAATAAGGATTCTTTTGCTCTGATGTCAGCCACGCAAGATTTTAAAGTAGTTATATATCATGCATCATTATTTGTTAGGAAAATTAAAGTCGCTCCCTCAGTCGTGATTGCCCATGAATTAGCTTTAAGCAAGGGAGTTATAAAAATGCCTATTCGCAGAACAGAAGTGAAATCATTCACACTTTCTTCAGGAATGCAATCAATAACTATCCCTAATGCGTTCATTGGACAATTACCGACACGACTTATAATGGGTATGGTATCTAATGCTGCATTTAATGGGGATTTTTCAAAAAATCCATTCAATTTCAAGCATTATGATTTATCATATCTTTGTATATTAGATGGCAATCGTATGATTCCGTCAAAGCCCTTTCAACCAAAATTTGATAATTCTAACAGTTACAGCAGATGTTATATGAGTCTATTTACTGATTTGGGTAGATATCATAAAGATCAAGACATTAATATAAGTTACACTGAATATAAAGATGGGTATACGCTGTTCGCTGTAGATTTGACGCCCGATCTCAACGCGGACGGAATGCACGAAAGTATTTCACGCAATGGTAATTTAACTATTGATATAAAATTCAGCAAAGCATTATCTGAAACTGTAAATTTAATAGTTTTTTCAGAGTATCGAAATACTATAGAAATCGACAAAAGTCGCAGTATTTTTTCAGATTTTTGAAAATGGATAGCACAACTTTGTGCAGACTTGCATGCAGCGACTTCCGTCTACGTTCTAAATTTGGAGGCGTATACGCTTCAGATGAATTGCCTAAGACAATAGATAGTTATTCATGTTTTATTGTAAATTTAGATCCTAAAACAAAACCGGGAAGTCATTGGGTTGCAATAGCATTTCGGAATAATAAATGTTACTATTTTTGTAGTTATGCTTCTGTGCCGAATAACAAATATATTTTAAAGTTCATAGAAAATAACGCTGCAAAATTTGCTTGGAACAAATGTAGATATCAAAGCTTAGTGTCGTATACTTGTGGTCATTTTTGCCTTCATTTCTTGTACAATTTTGTGAGAAAGCAAACTTTGTCACCTCTAGATTCTAATAAAATTGAAAATAACGAGAAGTTTATTAAAAAATTTGTAGCTAGCAAATTTCGTTTACAAAATTGCTGCTTTTCTCCATATTCAAATCAAATTTGTGAAGCTCGTGATTTCAGAAATAGACGTCTTTAGACATGTTTCAACAGAATATAATTATATATGCTCTCTCTATAAGCTCTCTATATAAATTTAACATATTTTTTTGGAGGTCACTTTTCATACAGAGCATATAAAAGAGATACACTAACTGTGGAATTCTCATTGTGCTTCAACTGATTCAGCAGAAACGATGACTTCCGAACTGAGATATGGCTTTATGTACTTGAAGCGTACTGGATCAGCTTATATGATTCATTGCTCCACCGATTCCCTTTACGAAAATATGATATCCTGTGTTCAAGCTGCGAACTCCTATCAAATGGATACAGTCGATTCAGACTGCAGATTGAAGATTGCCTATTTCAAGGTTCTCAACAACAATGATATTGTCAGAGAACTCCATAACGGTTCTGCTATGAATTATCGACAGACATTTGATTGTAAAACGTAATACAAAGCGAACTTCGGCGAATCAATTACTCATGATTCAAAGATCTGCAATGGAATTGTTGACAACTTCAGAGAAAATAAATGTAAATACTAAACTATACAGCTAAGATACTGAGAATAGCTCAGCATTGTAAACTCTATATAAAATTGTAATACTAAGCAGCACTAACTGTCATTTAATGTAACATCATCAATGAATCGATGTTCTACATGCATAAGCAACACGAAGAAACTGATTGCACCACTCGATGTAATATTTTAACAATCCCTGAATAAAAATATAATTTAACTGTATAATTGCGTCTGTCTTATTTTGCTTCGCTACATCAATATGTTTTTTGTAATATCCTATATCACCGTAAAATTACGTTGTTTTATTCTCAAGGTGGTGAAAGTGGGTTAAGGTAGGAAAATGCACATAAAGTTATTTTAAAATTACTTTAAGGTCACCAGTTCAGGGAGAACAAGGCGTTCCTGGGAAATTCTACAGATAATAAACAATTATTCCATTGCCACTTACATAAACAGGGGTATAAATATAAGCTACATCAGCCTTTGTACATATACTACCGATCTTGTTGAAGACTTCATCTTCATCTCTGTCTCCGTCTTCCTCAGAGTGCGTGTATCTAAGTACTACTCAGCTATCATGGACAGTCACAAAGCGAGCGTCAGTAAGTGATTGCATTTTCATATTCTTTTTAGATTGCTAAGCATGTGTAACATAATTTTTTAAAAATAACGTTAAGTTTTCACACTTCCTAATAGGCTTAACTGATAGCGATTCAGACGGCGAGCAGTTATTTCCCCTTCCTTCCAAGGAAAAGCATACAAGCGGTAAATTAGATTTGATTTTATAAGTCAATTTAGACTTTAGATTTTTAAATTCCCAAAGAAAAAACATGACAGTAAAATGTAAAATCATTTTACATTTTGTATCTTTAGATTTAATTTCAAAATATTATCCCTTTTCTGATAGCTAAAAGAAAATCAAACGATGAGAAAAAAGAGGAGTCCACCAAAAGAGCAAAGAATTTCGAGTATAATTTTTCTGATCCGACAGAAGAGAAAAAGCTCATACCCCCAATATGCGCTTACCTAGGAAAAGGGATTAACATCAGCATCAAGGAATACAGAAAGTCCTATTATCTTGCTTTCCAAAAGAATGTTGGAGATGAAACAAAGAACAGATTCAACATGAATCTTGACCAATTGGGAGCTTTAAAAAAAGCTATAAATGTGTTTGCAGAACATATAAAGAAAAATTGACATTCACGAGTTAAATGAAAATTTTGTAAAAAAATTGAACTAACTTGACAATTTTCCCTATATTCATCTTCTTAGAATGTCGTTTAATAGAATAGAATCAAGTTTTAGAGGTTATATTTCAGCTTACCGACACTCTCCGATACACTCTGATCCCTACAACTTATATAACGAAATTCGAGAAAACATTTACTTACTCTTATTAGAGCAAAACCTACCTTTCCGTCTTTTAATATGCATAAGCATTGAATTTATTAAAGATACTCATCCTGACAATTTACTGCAAAACGCTTACTTCTGTTCATTTGCTGAACGCATAATATCATATAACCAAGTAAAAAGTAAAGTTAAAAGCTGTTTTCAGAAAATATTCAATTCCATTGAAACATATATCCAAAACGGTAGTGGTTGGGTTATTAATAAAATTAACTTTTTAGATGTTAATATCGGACAGTACAGAGAACCGCGGGGAGGTTGCGGTAATATAAAATTACCTGACTGTTTAAAAAAAAAAAGAACTCTTCTAAATATACGTTGCGATGATCACAAATGCTTCATATATATTTGCTTAGCTCATCTCTTTCCTCCTGAAAAAAATTCTAATGCTCCAAGCAGTTACCAAAATAAACTAAAATACTTAAAATTGAAAAATGTAACCTTCCCCATGAAACTCTCTAACATAAAGCATTTTGAAAGTATCAACAGCTTAAAGATAAATATTTTTACTTATGACAAAGAAGTTTTCCTCATATATATCAGTAATAAAAAGTTGGGTTCGGAAATAAATTTACTTCTGTATAAAGAGCATTACTTCTTAATTAAAAATCTAAATCGTTTATTAAACTCCAAAAAAGGGATTCATCATTATTGCTCGCGATGCCTGATTGGATTTCAGAGGCGAAATAGTCTTGTAGATCGTAAGCGAGTGTGTTGCCAAAATGCCCCCCAAAAACTATCACCGCCTAAAATAAACACTGTAAAATTTACTAGCATTTACAAAATGTTGTTCCATCCTTTTATTTTGTATGCGGATTTTGAATGCATAACGAAAAATATATCTACTGTTTTACCAAATACATCTCAGAGTTTTTCAGCCAACCTAGAGCATCACGAACCAATCAGTTTCGCATTAATAGCAATTAATATAAAAAATGAAATAATATATCACAAATTCTATTGCGGAGAAAATCCAGTACAAATATTTTTAAAAACAATAAAAAAATTAGCAAAATCTTTATTTAAAAGACTATCATGCAATAAACCAATGATCGAGGAAAATATACCAACGGGAAAGCCTAGCACATGTTACATATGCAAGTTAAAATTTGAACCGAGTGATCGTATTGTCAGAGATCATTGCCATGTTTTAGGCATATTTAGAGGTTTCTGTCACAATTCATGCAATTTAAATTTAAAAAGAAGTAATTTCATTCCTGTAGTCATTCACAACCTTAAGGGGTACGATTCCCACTTATTGTTAAAACATATGTCTCCAGAATTCGCGCATCAGATTGATATAATTCCGACGAATAGTCAAAAATTTACTAGTTTCACTCTCGATAATTACATTAAATTTATTGATTCGTACGCATTTCTTGATTCTTCCTTATCTTCTCTTGTAGAAATTTTGAAAATTTCTGAACATCGGTTTGACATTTTTGATTCTTTTTTCCAAAATAAAACAAATAGAAACTTACTCAAACAAAAAGGATTTTTTCCTTATAGCTATTTTTCATCAAAAGATATTTTAAAACAAAAGACATTTCCACCTCACGAAGCCTTTTTTAACATTTTGACGAATTCGAACATAACAAAAAAAGAATACAAACACGCACTGAGGGTTTACCAAGAATTTCATTGTAAAAATTTTCAAGATTACCTTGAATTGTATCAAAATACAGATACAATTCTTTTAGCTGAAGTATTTCAATCGTTTCGACAAACAAGCATGATGCACTATCATTTGGACCCTGCTTATTTCCTAACTATTGCTGATTTAACGTGGCATTCTGGTTTAAAATTCACAGGTCAGGAATTAAAATTGTTATCGAATGTAGAAGACTATGTCTTACTTGAGACTCAAATGAGAGGTGGAATTTGCTTTCTCGGTCAAAGATATGCCCAGGCAAATAATCCATATCTTTCTTGTTATAACCCCGATGAACCTACAAATTATATTGTGAATTTAGATGTTAACAATCTTTACGGACATTGCATGTCTGAATATCTACCTGTGGGGGATTTTCGTTGGCTTTCACCTGAAGAAATAGCTGTTTTTGATTTAGCAAATGTATCTCGATACTCAGAAACGGGATATTTATTAGAGGTAGATTTACTATATGATAAATCAGCTCATGATTTCCATGATTTTCCCTTAGCAGCAGAACACTTAAATATAAATAAACAAATGTTATCAGATTATCAAAAAAAAATATTGTCTGAAAAAAATATTCCATTCACCGAGTGTAAAAAGTTAACACCAAATTTTTATCCAAAGAAACGCTACATTTTACACTACAGGAACTTAAAATACTATTTAAAGCATGGGATGTCTTTAAAAAAAATTTATCGGATCTTGGCTTTTTCACAATCAGACTGGTTGCGAAGCTATATAAATTTTAATAATGAAAAACGCCAACAAGCCAAAAGCGAGTTTGAAAAATCTTTCTTTAAAAAAATGAATAATGCTTTTTTCGGCAAAACATGCCAAAACGTCAGAAAAAGAATTAACTTAAAGACTGCTCTTACACCCGCTGAATGTAGAAAGCATTTAGCAAGTCCTTTACTTGAATACTTTGAGAGCATAAACGAAGACTTCGCTGTCTTTAAGATGAAAAAAATTAATCTAGTTCTCGACAAACCAATTTATGTAGGATTTTGCGTGCTTGAGCTAGCTAAATTACACATGTATACTTTATACTACTCTAAGTTCAAAAAATATTATAAAGAAAATTGCAAACTCTTATACACAGATACTGATTCTCTATTCATGCAAATATTTACAAATAATGTTTACAAAGATTTTAAAAACGAATTTTTTGATATCATGGATCTAAGCAACTATCCATCTTCAAGTGAATTTTTTAATTCGGAGAACCAAAATAAGTTAGGGTTTTTAAAAGACGAAACGAAATCTAAACCTATTTCAGAATTTATCGGTTTACGATGCAAAATGTACAGCTACAAATGTGAAAATACTGAAACGAAAAAGGCAAAAGATGTAAAACAGAGTTGTTTAAGAAACATAACACATGAACATTTTAAAACCTCTTTACTTAATGAAACGATTCATCGTCACGAGCAATATTCTATACAGTCAAAATCACATATTCTTTCTACAACCATATCAAACAAAATTTCTTTATCTCCGTTTTACGATAAAATATTTTTGAATGAGGATGGTGTGACCGGAAAATGCTTTGGTCACTATTCCTTGCTTGAAGAATAATGGTAGTATAATTTTCGTTTATTTTTATGTTCTTCAAAAAAAATTTTTTTTTTGAAAAACTATTAAGCATTTAATAGCTACCTTCTGTTAAGGGGAAAATTGTCTCTTAGTTCAATTTTATTTCACATGCTTTGTAAGTGAATCAAATGTTTACTCAGATCGACTGGTTGGACTGAGTTTTTTCATGGTTTTCTCAGTCTATAACGCAAATGCGAACCAATATAAGATCTTCCATAAGATATTATTAATAAATACCAAGAACATTTTATTTTTTAATGTAATCAATTTTTATACTATTTTTGCATGTACATATATATATGATTCAAGTTGTTGTTTTGTCTTACTTAATATTGTATTAATTGTTTGCACTGCTTTTTCGAATGAAATGAAAATAATTTGTATTCATATCCTTTCTTTATACATATATTTCTTTCTTATATATACAATAAAAATCGTTCAACAATTATCACTCTGTGCCTCTTTTTTTTGAGTGGGAATAAAATTTATAACCTTGCAGAAAACATTGCTCGCTCTTTTAGTAGTATAGAGATGATGGTTTTCATATAAAAAGTTTTTATATGAGAGCCATCATTTAGTGAAAGGTACTTTTTATATGAGAGCCATCATCTAGTGAAAGGTACTTTTTATATGAGAGCCATCATCTAGTGAAAGGTACTTTTTATATGAGAGCCATCATCTAGTGAAAGGTACTTTTTATATGAGAGCCATCATCTCTATACTACTAACCTGCAAAATCAATATGAAATAAGAATTTTAAATAAAAGCTAGAAAAAAATTTACATATACTAGAGTCTGGAGGAAATATAAGAGAAATTTTCACAATATTGGAGTATGTCATTTGATTCGATTGATACGAACATGTTATATCAATGCGTGGTGTAGATTATAAAGGAATTGCAACAATGCTGTCATTTCAATGAAATTTTATTGTTTGTTTCCTTAGATTTTACCATATACTATCCTCAAGATGTTTGGCGGTATTCTTTTCTTGCCTGGCCTCTGCATTTCCGGTATTTTCAGCGGAGCCCTCAGTTCCGTTTCTTCTGCTCTGAACACCATGGCGGTTGTGACAGTGGAAGATTTTATGAAACCGTACTGCAAATGCTCACAATTTACTTCCAAATGGATGAATATCATTGCTAAACTTTTGGGTGAGTATAGTGTCATTATTACATATCCCTTCCTCGAGGGGAATTCAGATATGCATCACCTATGAACGCCTCTCACAGCCGGGCCTACCACCCGTGCATTTCTAGAAGTCTAACTCTATGGACAGTGATGCATATGTGCATTTTAAATTGGAGCAATTTTTAAACGCCACTAGATGGCACCCTGTGTTTATTACTTTTGAAATAAATACAGTTTTAGTATCCTGACCTTCAGTTTGCTCATATTCAGCCTCACATTGGTATTTTACTCATCAGCTGTTGCGAGGGGGAGGGGTCAGTGTTATGTAAATAAACAGAGCTGGGCTGTGTAACTGTTCACTTGATAGAATCGTTCGCATTTTTTATCTCCCACCGAATTCCTTTCTTCTTTTTTCGTTATTACTGTGTAAGTGTAACAAGTCCTTTTGGTCTTTACCGTCAGTTCTGTTGTATTTCGCGTAGCTTTCGGATACATTTAGCGCACTTCCTTTTTATTACGGAAAAACTTGGTTTTGGTTTATAAAGACCAGAAAACGTTATTTTTCAGAGGAAAGATGTGCTGGTATTATGAATTAACTAATAATCTAAAAAGGTAGCAAAAATGATAGCGTTAGGACTTAAACTTTATTTTTTGTGATTTTTTTAAAAGTTACGCTTGGCGACTCAAAACCCCTGTCCAGTGGGATGATTCCTTTCGCGTACGCTCCGTCCTGTGCGTGTGTCTAGGGTTGAGGCCTCCCGTTCCACAAAAGGCAAAAGAGAATCAGACAAATTACAAGATTCCTTCCCAACAAAGCAGGAGATTTCTTTGAATTTTTAACAGAATCTGTCACATAATATATATTTTTATATAATTTTGTCCCGCGCACTTCTTTCTCCCAACAATTAGTGAAATAATTTTTAATGCTAGTGGCATCAAGGGTGTATGTTAGAGTTTTGACCATCCAAATGAACACAAAACTCCCAAATGGAGATGGAAAACGTATGAAATTTTGTATAAAGTTTTGACATTAAATTTTCTTATCTGTATTAAATATCAAGACAGTGTGTAAAAAAAAAAATGTGCTATTGTAAAATATGTTCTCGTTTCTCTTAGCTACATGACTAAGACAAAAACAAAGAAAACAATGTTATGGAATTTTTGCGAGCAAATTAAGGAAAAGCATTAAAGCTTGTTTGCTGTAACTAACAGAAAACAGATGTAAATATTCTTGATCTTTTACTTATAATTTATAATTACCTCCCTGCGTTGTTGCGCTATTGATTATTGTTAGAATAGTCCCATGGGAGAGGGCACCTCGTAAGTGAGGATGAGAAGTTTCTGGCAAGGAGATTGGTTTTCGCCACTCTTGTGGGTACAGATAAAGTTGGGAGTTTGTCTCCTTCCATTAATACGGGGCGTATTTCCCTCGGGAAGGATTGTATAGTGGCCGGTGATGACCTTTTGGACTCAACCACAGGTCCCTCCAGTATTGCTGTTTTGGAGGTCCGGTCATTCAGAATTTTCCGTGTGCCTCAGGGCGGATCAGAAAAGCCTGTTTAAAATTTAATGTTAATGTTACATGGGGTTTTACCACGAAATAGAAATGAGAAGCTTCCGGTATGGTGGTTGGTTCTCGCCATCCTGGCGGGTACAGAAATGATGGGAATATCTCCTATCGATGACCGGATGTACTTCTCTTTCGAAGGGTTGTACCGTGGCCGGTGATGACCCTTAGGACTCAACCTCCGCTTGCTGTCGCTTCGTTCTAACCAATCAATCTGAATGTCTTAATTAATCGGGACGGAGTAGCCAATATGATGACATCGGGTTTTAGAAGGTTCATGTTATAACGCTAAATGTTTTATCTATGAAATGAGCATTGCACTTACAGATAATGCATGGGATCTTATTAAAAAGTAACATCGTTTAAACACGACAGAAAATATTTGAGAAAATGTTTCTATATTGACTATTTTTCTTTCAATGTAGCTATTGCATTTGGATGTCTCAGCATACTTCTCATCGTTTTCGTCTCCCAATTTCGAGGAATTTTTGAAGCGGCTTATGTTATAAACGGTATTTATGATGGAGCATTCATTGGTATTTATTTGCTAGCAATGTTTACAACAACAGGTAATGAGCATGTAAGAATTTATTGTAATAACAAAAAAAGATTTCGTAGTTTTTTTGCAAATGTTTTTCGAATAATAAAATTTTGTTTATTTTTTATTCATCTTAAGTGAAAAATATATGTAATTTTCCATTTCTATTCCATAATTATGTACAATGTATTCTTATATCAGACGACTGCCTATAGTATCGACAGTACTCTGTATGCCTAAGAGCTCTTTGCAAATGTTTTTCGAATAATAAAATTTTGTTTATTTTTTATTCATCTTAAGTGAAAAATATATGTAATTTTCCATTTCTATTCCATAATTATGTACAATGTATTCTTATATCAGACGACTGCCTATAGTATCGACAGTACTCTGTATGCCTAAGAGCTCTTTGCAATTGATTTTTGAATTATAAAATTTGACTATATATATTCAAATCGTCGTCAGAGAAGAGCACATTTTTTCTTTTCAGATCCCATATCTGTGCACAATGCGTTATCCTGTGCATCGCATGCTGCTATATCAGATGACTACTTATTGTATCAGTTTTACTCAGTATGTTGATTTTGGGAGATAAGATTTCAGTGAATGCTTTTTGATTAATAATCTTTTGAATACTAATTTTATTCAGTATGTTGGAAGGGAAGATTGATTTCTTTTTTGTTTAACACTTGTTACTATTATGTTCAATATTTGGATATTATTTGTCGCTACATCAGATGATCATTTACAATATTGATATTATTTTGTATCGATTCATTTTTCTAGAAACCTGATTTTAAAAAAAGAAAGTCATGCATTATGTACCATACTTTATTAACATAATTATTACTTAAAAAGGAAGAAATAAAAGTTTGTTGAAAAGGTAAAGAAATGAAAGTTTTGGAAATTTTCACATTATTAACGGAGATAAATCCTAAAAGAAATGACAATTTCATTAGATTAAAAATAAGCATGTATATTTCGTCTTCTAAAAATAATTTAAAGAAAAATAATAAAGGAGATGCTTGTAAGTCTGTATGTTTGTTGGCGTTCCACAAACTGAAATATTTAATTAATATTTGTCACGTCTATAATTTAGAGGATGTAAAGTGTGTATATGAAAGCCATTTTTTGAATTTTTTACTAACAAGAAATTAAATTAGATGTTGATATTTTTCCACAATAGTTTCCAAAGGTATTAATGCAGAAAAATATGAATACAGTATTAAAAATTTAATGAATCTTGCCTCTTTAAAGACACCGATTTAAAAAGTGCTTTCTATTTATAGAATACAATTTTTTACTTTAATTTTGACGATTTTTTAAAAATACTTTTTTCCATATTTTTCAAAGCACGTTTCATAGTTTTAATTAAGTTTTATTTTTTATTGTTTCATCAAATATTTAATCATGTAATTATTTTCTTGATTTTCATAAGAAACAATGTTAAAGTACTGCTAATGATCACACGTCATTAGAAATAGTTTATCAGGCCTGTTATGTTTTTAATGGCATTCCGATACAAAAGATTTGACTCGAGTAAAAAGTCTCCTGTATAAAATTCGCAGACTAATGTAAACGTATTTAAATAATGTGTTTTCTTTCTGCCTTCGAGGCTTGAAAGTACGATGTCGGAAAAATCATAAATATCTAGTTTTCCAAAGAGAATTAAACATAATCAGTATTCTCGTTGAACCAGATGGTTAAAATAGTAGTCTCTAAAGGCGGTTAGTTTAAAATAAAATTAAAAAGATTTCGGATCAATTTTATGAATTTCTGTGATTGATTCTCTTAACCCTTATGTTCATTTTGTATAGTATACCATACATAAAACTTTATACAAATATACAACCACTATAAAATAAAAATATATATAAAATATAAAAAATATAATATATATATATATATATATATATATATATATGTTACAGTGAAAACCCGCAATCAGTCAAAACGCGAATTAACTAGTGAAAACGCGTTCTAACTGACATCGCCAGAGAGAACCCGAATTAACAAGGAAAAATGCGTTTTCTCACTAACAGCGCTAGATATAACCATTTTATTCATGTTTTGACTGATTTGTGGGACAAAATTATTTGCATCCATCCAAAATTATTATATTAAATTATACTTAGTAAAATAGTATTTGAGGAAAAACCCTATCATTGAACAAAAAATATTTTCTTCGGATATTCTTTAAAGCAGTACCGTTATTACAGATTATTTCGACAAGGCAAACTACTGTGACACAATTGCAAAGAGAATCATTTTTCATACATAAACATCTCTTTGAAGAACAGTGTTTTTTTACAAGAACAGTGGACTAACCCTTGCCCAGTTCCTATACTTATTTTTCTTTCTGCGGTTCGCAGAGATATTTCCTGATTCGGTATTTGTTCTTTAGTCAAGAAAATTTGCTGAGATTCATCGAATTCAGATCTAAAAATCAGGGAATATGTTAACCTTTTATATCAAACTTGCACAATGAATAGATATAATCTACTGTATAAATACTTATAAAATAATTTAAAGTTAATATAAATTGAATAAATTATATTTATAGAATAAATACTAAACTACTTAAGTTTAAATGTCATTTCTTACCTAGAATACAGTTTGTTCAGAACCAATTTTGTACAGGCCATCTTTATTTTTCAAGCACTACACAGATGATATTTCGAAAATTAGCTTTTGCTCTATCAACATCTGGAACGGGAACAAGAGCATTATCTCCAATATCAATATATGATGTGTTGTATCGGTGATCTTTTTTATTCATTTGGCTTGCTTTATTAAATTTTCTTTGGCTTCCTCTCTAATTAGAAAAATATTGATCGACTTCTTAGTAAGCAGTGCTCCCCTGATTATGCTTGCTCAGTTTCTTGTTCTTCTGCATTCATATCCTCGAAAATTTTTTGAAGCTCATCCTCGTCTTCGATAGTTTTTATAATATCTGATGGCAAAGTTGAAGTTGTCATTCCAACCCTTGGTTCAATCCCAAACATAGCTTTGTATGGTGATTATTTAATTCCTGAATGTAGAGCTCTGTTTTTCATGAACTGGACAAAACGAAAACCATAGGACCACTTTGTAGTTTTATTATCCTTGATCCATGAAGCTAACATATTTTCTATTTCTTGGTTGGCCCTCTCAATCGAACACTGCGACTGGCTGTGACGAGGTCTCCCATGAACATTCTGCAATTCTGGCCAATACGTACGTAACTGCTCTATAACTGAATTTACAAACTCTTTTCCATTATCAGATTTCAGTATGCAAGGAGCCCAAAATATCAAAAATATATCAAGTACTTCACCGCAACCTTTTCCACTTTGAAGTGGTCGCAGTAACACACATTTTATTAAATAGTCCTGGTAAACCATAATAAACCTAAATTCATTATCTGCCTGAGATTGCATGTTAATCAAATCCACTTGGCAGCGACTATTCATTTCTGAGTGAATGATAGGTTTGGAAACAAAACATTTCCTTTTCATATTTTATTTTCTGTTGACATGTTTCATACATTGATAAAAAAATTTGTGTCATTTCAGTAATTATATTAGCATATTTTCTTGAAGTTTCAATTTTAAGTCTGTCTCTACCACCATGTCCTATGGCCATGTTCACTTTCGATGACATCAAAAATTTCTTCAACTGGTAAATAATATTTGATGGGCTCATTTGAAGAAATCAACTTTTTTTACTCCACTGATTTCAAGAATGTCAAACCTTTTTAATTTTCAGTACTGAACAGAAGTCTTGCTAACGGCAGATTTTGCTTCTTTAACCTCAGAGAAAAGAGTTTTGTATTCATCACGTGTAATCACACTCAAATTAATCTTTTTCTGTAACGTAATTGTTCAAGAAATCTATTTTTTTTTTTCACTTTTTAGCCCAAAAAAAGCGTTAACAATATCTTCACTCATCGTATATAAATCAACCAGCACAAACACTTTCCAACAAGAATAAAACTGCACTTTGTTTTGAAAATTTCACGAACAATGAATCTAGATTCGCACTGTTTTACCTCGACAAAATCGTAAATAACTAGAGAAAATCCGTATTCCTTAGCGCTGTAATTCGGGTTTTCCCTCGCGCGCTGCCAGTTAGAACGCGTTTTCCCTAGTGAATTCGCGTTCTCCCTAGCGCTGTCAGTTAAAACGCGTTTTCCCTAGTTAATTCGCGTTTTGATTGATTTCGGGTTTTCACTGTAACATATATATATATATATATATATATAATATAAAATAAGCTACCTATATACATTTTTTTTTTGCTTTTCTTCAAAAAAAAAACCCAATCTTGCCACGATAAGGGTTAATAAAGACCCGGCAACGGAGAAAATTGCAGCTTATTTTGCGTGAGTGAACTGCATATTTCAAGATTGTACTAAGATCTACCTTTTAATTTCAGGGAGCAGTTTTAGGTTTTATAGTTGGGTTTGCGTTTAACTGCTGGATAGGTTTCGGAAACTACATGTCCGAGCATAAAATCGTGACTTTACCAAGAAGTATTTCGGGATGTGCGTCTTCAGCAACTGAATCAGCATATTCTTGGCAGTTTTACCAAAATTTTACCGAAGCGCCCTATTTTGATACAAAATACCAGAACATAACAATTCCTGATGATGTGGAGAGCAGGTGAGAAATCGTGACGTAAAACATTGAATAAAGATTTCAAAAATGTGGCCTAGGACAGATGCTTAGGGTATTTTCGAAATAACCATAAACATATATTCTTTTGGTAAGAGATATATTGATTGTAAGAATTCTTAACTCAGTCAGAAGTGAGAAAAACATTAATTGATGTCCTGGCAGTGTAATATGTTGCTCTATGTTATTGAAATCTTACAATAACAGTTATTATGTTACACAGTAATATGGTCAAAACAAAAGAATATAGAGTCTCATCGTAATACTGAGTTGCAGGTCCTGTCATTGTGAGATTATCATAATAAATTTATTTTGCTCTCAATAAGTTACTACAAGTTACTATAGATTATTTACAAGATTGCCTATTGAGAATTGTCTATTTCGTTCAGAGAATAAGTACATACCATTGATTGATTTTCCCTAAGATCATGGAAAACGATGGAAATGCTCAAAACAATCTTAGAAAAGGAAGAACTTGTTATATAGATACATATCGTCAAAGATATAGTCATAGATTCATATCGACAAAAGTAGCGTGATATGTTGCTAAGTAAAAATAATGAGTGTACGAAATACGTGTCACAGAACAGAAAGAGACAAAACTAAAACTATTTTTTCGCTTACCTGTAATATTCGAATTTATATTTCCCATTTTCAGTCTTCAAGTATTGATTTAACAGGAAAAGGTGATTTTCATAGGAATATTTAATTGAGAGATGAAAGAAAGGGTTTTTGATATCCTAACACAGAGAAATGACACATGGTTATTGGTATATGGAGCAATTTAAAAAATTACTTCGAATTTCAATAAAATTATTTTTCTTTCTTCGTTTTCTACTTCATTACATTCAGTCATTAATTTAAGCGATTTTAATATGCTATTTAATAAATGTTAGTAAATATGTTTCAACGTCCTTAACTCACTTTTAAAATTAAATTTTAATTAATATGTTATGTTAGTATTTCAGTTAAATTAAAGGATACGATAAATTTACCAAATGGAACTTTTCCATGTAGTTAACTCGCAAAATGTGGCAACCATCGTCATGATGATGAGCTATAACATAATCCGAAATTCCTTGGAAAATTTTTAATATTTTTCACGATTAAAAAGATTTTGTAGAAACTCCGTAGGATATGCTTTTGTTTTATAACAGTATTTGATTGACCATAATTGAAAAAAATAATCTAAATAATTAAAATTTAAAATAATTAAATCATACCTGAATAATTTAAATTTATCTACCATTTTATCTGAACAAACTGCCTAAATTTTGCTTAACAAAAAAAGGGTTACCTTGTTTTCATACAATGAAAATATTATTGCCTTATAAATACATATGCATAGATTTTTTTCCATTATGACAATTATATAAAATAAATTTAATAATTCACTCCAACATTCATTGATATAAATTATTAATTAACACCGCAACTTATATAGATAAATTTGTATGGAATTATGGGTCAAATTGGGCCAGTATATTATTGAAGAGATCAAAAATATTTTTCATTTAACATTGAACAGAAATAAAGATGATCAATAGTATATAATGTACTACATTACAAATTCTAATCAATATTTACAAATTCTATTCAATATTACAAATTCTATTCAACATGAATTTATTCAGTAAAAAATGTGATTATCTTTTGAAATGATGTTAGATAATAACAAATATAAATTTTATAATTTAAATCTCCTCATAAAGCACACATTTTTTTTTAATTTTTCGCAAATCGGAATTTTTCTAATGTTTCATGTCACTGCTCATTCTTCAGGCTCGTTTAAGAATAAAGTTGTATTTTAGGTATACATTTCCATTGTACAAATTATCCTCAGTATGGATGATGTCATGTGGCATGGCAGTTTCTTTTATCGTTGGATACATATCAAGTTTACTGCTGGGTAAGTTATTTAATTTTTCTACAAAATATTTAACAATTTAATTTAAACTAATTATCCTAATTTTTATATTAGCATAAATGTGTATGAAATTTAAAATATTAAAGCTGCCTGTATGTTATATTTATCTTGCATTCAATGAGTTAAAAACATTAAGAAAGATACTTATCTTTTCAGAATTCAGATGAACTTTCATGATCCAAAAATACAATCGATTTCTGCCATTATTAAAAAAAACATTTTATACATTGCAACTTGCATCAAAAATATGTAAAAGCAAATCAGAATTTTATTTTCAAACATAATTAATATAGAATTATAACATTTCACGAAGAGAAATACCATATTGCATAATATTGTAAAACATCGAATTAACAATATTGATCAATATGGAATAATATTTAAAGAGCATTGAAAAATTTAAAAAGCATTGTTACTGTAAAATTCTGGTGGAAAAATATTAATATTATATTAATAATTTATTTAGTTTTAAATTTTATTCCAAAACATTTAATTAGAAGGATTTTTCATTAAAAGCTAATTATTGTTTAATATTGTGAAAACAAAATTAAAAATTTTTCATTGAATAACGTTGAAGAATATATTGAAAATTACATTGGCATTCTGTGTTAAATAACATACAACGGAATAGTTTTAATCCGAAATTATCTTTCAAAATTAATATGTTGAACTATATTTTTAGTTCATACAATGCGCGAAAAAAGTATAAGGACAACATGTAATTGCATGAAAATATGCTTTATTTCCATTTCACCTAAATGAACTTTTTATATTTCTTACTTCTGCTGCATAACTTTCTGATAACACTTATACCACATAAAAAACATAATTTAGCTTCAAAATATTGATTTTAAAAAATTTAACATTAAAGGAAATACGGAAAAAATTATAAGGACATGTTGTAAAATACTTAAAAAATGTTTCAATAATCAAGAAAACTACCTTTTTTTTTTCAATCACTTGAATAATCCGAGAGGTCATAGATCCTGAAAGATCTTTTAAAATGTCCACAGATATTTTTTTCCAAGCGTCTTTGATAGCGACGACAAGATCTTGTGTACATTGATACTGTGTGCCGTTTTTATAGACTTCTCGGGCTAGAAGTCCCCATAAGTTTTCGATTGGATTAAGATCGGGACTTCTCGCCGGCCAATCAAGTAAATTTACAGAATTAGCTTCAAACCAGAGTTTTGCACTCGCAGAAACGTGTTTCGAGGCATTATCCTGCTGAAAAATATAGTCCCCTGAAGTAATTAGGGGCGCTTCAGGTAACAAACTTTCTCCTAACATATCAACATACCTGTCCGAATTCATTTTATGGTTGATAAATACAATTGGAGTGGTTCCATTTGCCGCAAAAGCGTCCCATACCATAACCGAGCCACCACCATATTGACGCCTGGAAAACACTTCCTTTGTCTTTCGCAGATCATACCAAAAATAACGGAAACCATCAGGTCCATCAAGATTGAACTTTTTTTCGTCCGAAAAAATTACATCAGCCCACTTTTGACCAAGAGAAATGTATTTTTTGGCAAAGTAAACTCTACTTTTCTTATGATGATTTGTAAGAGGGGGGCGTGACACTAATTTCCCATAAGAAACTTGAGGATGTTTACTCAAAACATTTTGAACAGTCCTTGTTGAGCATGGTAAACTCAAATTTTGTCTAACTTCATTTGTGGTTTCTCTTTTCTCGCAAGTTCTCCTTACAATCATTCTTTTTTGTCGACTAATGAGAGTTTCTGGTCTCCCAGTTCACTTTTTCATACCATACATCCCAGGATTTTTTAGAAAATTATAAACCACCGTTTTAGATCTCTTAATTCTTTTTGAAATTGCCCATCCACTTAATCCACATTCTCGAAAAGCAACAATTTTTCCTTTTTCAGAGTCAGAAAGTTGAGTTCCTTTGAGCATCGTTTAAAAATTCACACTGAAAGTCGACGAGTGGGAAATTCTTTTCGCAAATGAATCTTTTAACTCGGAATTGTCATTTTATGCTTTCAAATATGCAAATTTTTAAATAATTACTGGAGAAAAAGCAATGTCCTTATACTTTTTTCCGTTTTCATTTAGGTTTAAAAATCAAAATTTAAATTTTAGAAGATTTAAAATTGAAAATTTTAATTACTTTAGGCATAAAATATTTTAGTTTTACTTCTATTTTTGCTGCAAAAATTTGCATACGATTCTGTAAACAAGGCTTCTAGATTTGGAGATTTTTCGCTTGTCCTTATAATTTTTCGGGCACTGTAGATGTTTGCATGGTAAGTTAGGGAGTTTAGTTTAGCATGATAATAGAACATGCTTAATAAACATTGAATCACAAAAAATGCTGAAAAAATGAAAAGATAAACTATGCCTGATTGATTATTACACGTTAAAAGTTAAGTAAGGAATCAAAATATAAAATTTTCATTTTTGGTTATTAAAGTAAACAATACAGAAGAAAAAGCGAAAGAATAGAGTTCACTTTCTAAAAAATATAAAATTTACAACTAAGAAATGAATAAATTTTAAAAATTAGAAAAAAATTCATGCTTTTAGAATGAAAATAAGAAAGAAAGAATATTGTTAGGAATTCTATACATGGAAAGTTTAAAATAATTATAAATGCTTTTAAAAACTGTTATTTTGTTGGAAAGTTCATGCAAAAAACTTAGACATAACACTTAGTTATTCAACACGTGATCACTTTAAGTGTTCTTATGATAAATTAGCCGGAACTTTAAAATTACTGATATGTATGAATAAAATTAAAAAAGACAGAATATACTTTTGTGTCATAAATCTTTTTCTTTAATGCCTTTTAAAAGAACATATATATCTCGAAATGTGTTTTGGAAAGTCTTTTACAGGCTATTATTTCATCTAACTGCCACTTAAAACCATTTTTTGTGTTTAAAAATTTAAAAAAAAAGTTAATTGGGAGGGAAAAAATTTAAGAATGTCAAACATCAAGAAAACTACGACGACAGAATTGATGAATATTTCGAAAGATGGCTTTAAAAGTTATTTCCGAAATTTATGGAGCAGAACACAGAAGCGCATTAAGGCGGGTGAAATAACTAGAAAATGTATTAAATTATTATGTAACTTGCATGATATTTTCTAAATTATTAAATAATCAGGAAATTAACTGTGGCATCTTCTAGATTTTGGCAATTTAGATTCTTATAGAATTATGGATAAAAGAGTTTCTCTTTTCGTATGAGTATAAATATAAAGAGAAAAAGACAACATATTTTGATGATTTACTAATTCTAATAACATTTAGTTTATTTCTTAAATTCTATTTATTCTGTTCATCAAAATTTGGGGACGGTATTATAGATCTAGCTGACACAAAAATAATTTTTTTTTTCATTTAGAAAAAATAGTATTTTTTGTATGAATTGTGCACAGATCATCTCTAAATCTAACTTATATCTAATCTAAGTTTTATCAATTATCTCTACAGCTAACCAAGAGTCTATTTATTAATAAATTCACTGAAATAGATGCATGCTTCAAGTTTGTGCAAGATTTGTATAAAGATTATAAGATTTCTCAACCTTTCAACTTATTGGAAACAATCCTATTGCACTTCAAACTCAGCCCAAAGGAAAATTTTTTGTAATAAAAATGCTTCAAAATGTGTTGTGACAGATTTTAGGTTTGTGTCATCAGTCAAAGTCTTTTTTTGTATATTTCGACATATTTTTATACCTTGTTGCAATTAATTGTATATGCATTACATAAATTAGGCTCCTGAAAATAAGATACATTTATTTTAAATCTCCAAGCAATGATTTATCGATCCATTCTGAAATACCAAAATTTGAATTAAAATATTAATAATAATGTTAGAAATTTAAAAAAAAATCAACATCCTTTTTGCATTTCTAAAAATTGGCTAAATTTGATGGAGTCTGCAACCGTAACTTCTTATTTCAAATAAACTAAAATTTCTTCCAGACTAATCCATTTATATTATTATTGATTCTTAGGACACTGGAAAGAATATCCTAGTATTAACCCGAAGTGTTTAAGTCCATTTCTGAGAAGACTTTATTTTACATCTAGTGACATTGCCAAAGCTGAACAAACAACACATGAGGTAAAAAGAATATTTAATTCGATCTTTAGCTATTCTTAACTAAATGTAGATATTTATGAATGGGAATTTTCTGATTCTTTTTCTGATAAAAAAAGATACATTACTTTCTATTATATGTTATTGTAAGGGTATATTATTGTAATTAAACTAATCTCTATTAAGCTGTGTTTATTTAAATCAACACTCATATAATGTTTTGTTATTTATTAGAAGTGATTTAGTTCTTTTTGGTTTATTTTATATTTTTCTATGTTAAAATGTTAGTTCATAGCTGTAAATATCCATATCTACTTCATACCGAATAAAAACTATTCACCAAGTAATTTTGAATAAATATTTTAGAAAAAAAAATGTTTTAAAACGTTTACTACAGATATAGAATCATTGCTTTCAAGAAATCATTAAATTTTTTTGCTCATTCTCAATCTTATTTTTGTGAGTCCTCATTTTAAAAGTGCGTCACTTAGTCAGCAAATATTGGATGTACATAATTTATCATTGTGATTTATTCAATTCGTAATTGAACCTTGAAAAGATATGATGTGACATGGCATTTATATATGCCATAAAGTTTTTATCTCTGATATTTTGAAGCAGTAATACATCTATATATTTGAAATTACCGTCAAAACAAAGAAGCAAAACTTCTTTGTTTTGTCAGCTTCGAGCATACACCCAATTCTGTCAGTTTTTTCGGATAAGAGAGCTAAATTACTTGATATGTCATCAAAGTTCGCCTATCCATCATTGCCTGCAAAAGCACTACTTCCAAGTACATTCTTTATAGAAAAACTTATAAACAAAGTACCCTGGATACCAATTTCGACTTCGATACTAATTCAGTCAATTTAAATTTTTTTTCATATGAAAGCCCATGATCTCTGGATGTAGCATCAATGATGGTCAATGCTTCGTCACCATCCATATTTGAGAGGAATTTTAAAAACTCTACTTCATTATGGTTTTTTCCAGAGAAAATCGTGTTGGGTCCCCATCCCACATTAGAACCAGTAGCGATTTTTGCAATTTTTACTGAAATCATGAAACTTTAATACGTTATGAATGGTTTTCTGTCTTCCATTACTCCCCAGTTCTGAAAAATATCGCAAAATAGAGATTTAGAATAACCCTCTGCCCTTAATAATTGAACCGATTTTCTCAAATGATGTTGCCACTTGAAAATCAATTTATCAACCACAAGACGCTATATTTATTTCGCAGTTGTGTTTTCTTTTGAGGTAAACATCTGATCACCAAAGACGGCAAATGCTTTTTTTATTTTCCGTACTTCATATCGAATAAAAATTTCTAATCGATATTAAATTATTTTCTTGGTTGTTTTATTGCACTGAATTTTCATAAAATATTAATTTTATGAAAATCCATTTAAATACTCTTCTATCAAGGTCCATCTACTTTTCAAATAGAAACTTAAGTCTATTTTTTTTCCTAAAAAATGCGGAACACTATTTTATCATTTTCTTACGCAAAAAAATTTAACAGTTTTAATGTGTTAACATATTCAAGTGTTATGCAAGTCAATGTTTGAAGTGCTATTATTGGATTTTAAAATTAAATCCTTTTCCAAAATGTTTTAAAGTAAATGCATATCATTATTAATTTTAAAATATTAATTCAAAACGCGAACTTAATGCTTTATTTATTAAAAAAACAGAACAATCACAAAATACAGGTAAAATTGGCTAAGTAATGTATATTCGCCAAAATTTAATGATTTTGGGACGATTTCTCATCATATCTAATGTGACAATTTTTAATTACACAAAAATACGATTGTTACCATTTCTGATAGCGATACAAGATGACGGATTTTTGGTGAGTTTATGGACGAAGTTCACGATTTTTACTTGCTTAGCAAGAAACGATTTATTAAACTTCTTACCAAGCATCTTTTCATAATTAACTAAAACTACAAATTACTTCATAAAAATTTATTAAAAGGCTTAATATTCTATGACTGGAAACGACATATGCAATATTAATTGTGATTATACATGTAAAATCAAATAGCATAACCCGTTCTGAAGATTATATAATTACATGCTTTGAGAAAGTAAACGATTGAATCATGGTGAATTAATTTTGCTCATTATGTTTGTTAAATGTTTTAGGTTGAAATCAAGCAAAAGCAGATGATGGCTGATCTTTCTCCTAAAATTCATAATTTCACACAACTTTGATAGAGTTGACAGAGAATTCACATAATTATTATGTGAATTTCAATATACACCAACTGAAAAAAATTAAAAGCAGCGCCTCATGTGTAGAACTACTCTTATATGGATGTAAAGTGTTCGGAATATAAGATCTACAGAAGAGAAGATTTGAAATATTTCCTTTTCGTTTGATTATGGGTTCCTGCTTCGAGGAATGGACACTTATGTTTATCAAAGTGAATAACACTTTGCTGAAATAATAAGAATAAGCATATACTTATTTATTATATAAGACAATATTATATTATTTACTTATTTATTTAAATTAATTCTGTTAAGATTTGTGTGATTTGAGGGTAATCATATTTGAAGATGAAACAAAGAAACCGAGAGACTTGTTCCCAAACAGAAAAATTTTGTTCAACAAAAATATATTTATATGTTTTTTTTACTATTTTTACATTTTGTATGCTGAACAAAATATGAAATAAATGCATTATTATTGTCACCATGGAGATTGTAATGAACTTCTCAAAAGAATAAAAATTAATTTACACATTCTTAAAATTATTTGAACAAACTTTTAAAATATACAGAATTTGAACTTTTTAATGTGCAATAAGAATGTAAAAACTCGGTGTTACTTTTTCCTCTAAAAAAATGGCTTCAGCTCGGATATAATTTAAAATTTTAAACTATAATGTTGATGTAAGTAAATTAGTTACCTTGTAAAAATACAATTCAGTTCTTATTTACTTATTGATTATTTTTAATGTCCTTTAATCTTGCAACAGCAAATCTAACTGATATATCAGGAATAATTTTGAAGATGTTTGAAAATTTATCTTTATATTATTATTTTTTGACTTTATAATCTTTATATGCAATAGATTATAAAGCCAAATTAATTGCAATAAATACAGATTTAATTATGAAGCATTAATAAATAAAATTTATCCGGAGTTTAGTCAGAAATTTAACAGTTATTCTATTCATGTATTTATATAAGTCGACAGACAAGAGCCATAACTTTTACATAATCAGAAAAAGTTAACTTTAGAATTTTTCTGTATTAAAGATATTGCAAAATTAATCATAAATTATAGTTGTATCTAGATATTACAAATAATTGTTAAGTAACGCTTTGTTGAAAAAGAAATGATTTCGTAATTATATTTGTATCTAGATATTACAAATAGTTTTTAAATAATGCTTTGTTGAAAAAGAAATTATTTCGTTATTCCCTGCATAAGCTCCAATGGGAGGGGGGCACCTCGAATAGAAGATGAGTTGCTTCCGGCATGGTGATTGGATCTTGCCACCATGAAGGGTACATAAATAAGTGGGGGTCTGGTTTTTCCCATCGATGACTCGACGTACTTCCTCCGGGAAGGGTTGTACCTTGACCAGTAATTGCCCTTAGGTCTGAATCACATTTCCCGCCAATGTTGCTGCTGCGGCGGTCCGGTCATTCAGAACTTTTTTATCAATACTGATATGAATTCACTGCATAAGCTAATTTCACTGATGAAATTTTATTGGCATTATAAAATGAAAATTTAATTAAAATAACTAGGTTATAAAACAAAAAAATCATTATTCATTTTTTTATGAAAAAGATTTTATTTGCATTCTATTTTGTTACAATTTTTAAGGACATAAATACAGAAATTACAAATTTATTCAAGTAAAATTAACAATTGCTGTAAAATCTAGATGCACAAAAATTCACAACACATCACACAATCATGAAGCATGGACAATACAGTTTTAAATACAAATAATGAAGTCCAACGACAAATTGGAGGTTTTTCACCCGTATTTATGTTTCTTGCGTGTTTTTTTTTTAATTCATAAATATAATACCTTCCATCTTGAGATTTATTTTTGAAAACTGATTTTTATATCATATAGCAATATCTCACTGTATATGACTATATAAATATAAAGGACACTTTTATTTAATCTCTGATGAATCATAAAAAAGATAAGGGCAGAGAACAAAATAAATTTATTGTGGAATGCTGTGCCCACAAATGTTTACTTTTCGACATAATCACTCGTGAAATTACTGTTATTTTATAAGTAAATCCTCAATTTATCTCGCACAGCCACTTTTTAAGTACATTCAATTCCATGCCTTTACTGTATTTATCTCTTATGTCAAGAAATTAAGAACCTTGAACTCAAGCACCCCATGACATTCCCCTCAAATCGGTCGTGAAATTAAAGGCATTTCTCATATCGGTAGATTACGTTTTTGACATCTTTTTCGAGGAACATTGCCGTCGATGATGTAAGATGGGCTCTAATATTTCTTTGAAGCTCTTCGTTTGTCTGGAAGCTTTGATCATCGTTTCACTGAAAAAGATTAGGATTACTCAGTTCTTTCTTTCCCAATTAAATGGTAAAAGGGCGCAAGTCGGTTGCAACAAATGATCTTGTTCAACGAGATGATAAAGTAGCTCGGAAGAAAGGAGGATACTGGATTTTCCGGCTATGGGCTGGCCCCAAAACATACAAAATCACAATTTTGGTGAGTAAATGTTTAAACGTTCTTTTCCATATTTCTTCCTTAAGATAAAACCCAAGAAACTTTCAGACTGAGGAGGAGCTACAAAAGAACGTTAAAGCCCATCTCACATTAATAGCGATACGCTCTTCTAAGAAAGTATGGCCCACCGATATGACAAATGCCTAAGTCTCTCACTGTGTCGGAAAGTAACCATGTTTAATCATAAGTTTTGGTAAATTTATTTTTTCCATACCCTTGTATTTTATAATGGTTCATCAAATTAGCTAAAAAAACGACCCTTGTAGAATTAGTGGAGTTTAAGTATCGTCTGTCACTACATATGAAGGATTTATATTGCCTCCCTTTTCATTGAGTTCCACCTAAAATGATAAATTTTTTAAAATACATTATAATTGTTTATAAATTTATTATTTTTTTTATCTTACAATGATAATAATAGTTTCATTATAATTTGAAGAATGTGAAAAGAATTAAATGCTAATAAAATATGATTATAAATAAATAATAAATAATTTTTTGAAATATACGAAATTTTCCAAACATGCTATCAAAATTGATAATCAAATTTTGTAAACAAAAGTATAAAAAGTACATAGATATTATACTTAAAAACATTTCAATCAAATCGAAAAAATGTTCCTTCCAAGAAGGATAAATGAGATTTTTGTTTTTGTTTTGTTTTACACAGTTACTCGAGAGAAAAGAGAATTTTTATCTAGTTTCCTTCTGAAAACCGTTTTTGTAAAACGACGAACATCTACGATTTTTCTTCCAGGGAAAATTTAATGAGTAAATGAATAGCGATTTAAAGATTAATTATGCCATGATGAATTTACGACAACTTGCGAGTGAACTGTGTAATGACGCACTCTTTTAATTTTGCATGCATAAAATGTATTACAATAGTTTAAAATAACATTTAAAATTTGGTATTGCTTCTGAAACTAGTAGATCATAAGTTAATGTAAATTCAATTTATTGAAACGTTACTATAATGATCTTCCTCTAAATTTAAACATTAATTAATATTGATTATTATTTCAGATAACTTACAAAACACTAATATATATATAAATAAATATGTTTAAATTATACGAGATTTTAAAAAATTTCGAAATAGATTTCATTAAAGGCTAGAGTTTAGAAGTTTACAAGAAATGCAACATCGCAACACAAATTTTTAGAGTTTATGAGCTCTCAAATTCTCATAAAGAAACTCAGACCCATAACAAATATATTTACTAAGATTTCGAATGGAAATGTTTTGTTATTTTATAGGAGAATGTATTTATTTGTTTCTCTCGAGTTAAAATGATAATTTTTAATTAGCAATAAAATGAATGTTAAAGATTAAAAATCAATATAAGTTTACTATCTGCTCTGATATAGAAAATTTTATTTAAAAATACCAAAAATGAAGGATATTTTAAGTAATTTTTAAACTTTTTACTGAATTTATACAATTTTAAAATTAAAAAGTTTAAATTAAACTATTCAGTGATATTAATCCTCGATGCAAAAGGGAAATTTTAACCTATAACATCTTAAAAGGTCTATTAATTGAGACAATAAGACAACATACTCTCAAAGAAATAGAAAGGGAGTTCATCTAAATTTTATAGTGAAGAAAATAATAAAGGAGTTAACGAATAAGTAATTTTCAAATGCTTAGGTCAAAACCTTAAATTAAATTTACAACTAGTAATGGCGATATCACTTTAAAGAATTTGTATTAAAATAGTTTCTATTGATTTTATGTATTATTTAAAAATGTATGAAATTCTTTAGCCACATATTTATAACAATACAACTAAATTTTAAAAATAACTGAATATGAATGGCAATATTTCCAAATTAGCATGTTCGATGGTATTTCATTTTGTATCATTTTCAGAAATGAAGTTCATGGTTAGATAAACTTATAAAAGGGCAAATTTCAATAACTTTTTTTAAGATTTAAAATATTTTACTTCACTTAAAAACATTTGATTGCATTCAAATAAGTCACGCTTCTTTTTTCGAGTAATATTGTCTTTGGATAACTTCATTATTAAATATATTTTGTGTAAAAATAATTATAAAAAATGTAATTCCCAAATTTATCTTTTAAATTATTATTATCATTAAAACAGATATTATAATGAGCTTACCTCACCACTGGCAATTTTTGCCCTCTCAGTATTTGATGAGGTTTTGAAATAGATCCGTCGGACGAAAGGACTCACGTTCTCTGGTTTAACATCAGGTACATCAATCCAACAACCTTTTTAAGATAAAATTATGCATTTGCCAAATCTAATTAATATGTATGATGTTAACACGAATATTATGGATAATTCCAGTTTTACTATGTCAATACTTTCAATAGTAAATTCAGCCAATTTAAATTACTTTGTGTTAAACCAGTTTGTATGAATTATTAAAAGAAATATAATGATGCCTTCTCTTTACAAAATGGAAATGTTTAATTGGTATGGAGTTATTTGCTTGTTATTAACCCTTAACTGGGGACGTGCGGTCTGTGAGACCACTAGCGAGGATTTTCTGTCACCCCTATTCTATTTTTAGCTCAATTGAATGGATTGACCCTATAGCTTCCTGTTTTAAGACCTTCAATAGACGTGCACTTTTTCAACCGATTTCAGCAAATACTTTTTGAAATAATTCAATTATTTCTTTAAGCGGGATCTCTAAGACCGCATCTCCCTGTTAGTGTCCCAGTGATAAACAATGCTTAGCAGATGGCGCTAAAACTTGAACCCCGAAATATCATCCAGTTTACTGATCCTATTATGAAGCAATGCTCAAGACACTTTTATATGAAGCAGAAAGTGATTTTAGTGATAATGATAATTGTACAGAAGACTTTTTCGATGAAAGTTCGCATTCGACTGATTTTGATATGTATGCTCAAACACAATTATTTTTTCTTGTGATAATGTATTTTGAAAAATTTATAAAATATATTAATATACCAAGAGATATATATACAGAATTTATAGGTTGATTCTTATACTAGTTCTTAACCTGTATGTTTAAAATGCCCTAGAAAACCATGCTATGAAAATCACACCTGATAAAAAAAGGGCCAATTTTACCCATTGTCATTTATTTTTTCATATAATTGTTGAATTTTAAATTATATTGTCTTCTATATACATTCATATACTGCAAAAATAAATATGATTTAAAAAGTAAAAAGTAATATGCTTTTTTCAAGAATATTATTTATTGTAACATGTAATTTGAGAAGAAAATGTATGTTCCAACGAATTTACTTTTTTCAATGACAATATATTTTGAAAAATTTCTAAAACATATCTATATATCAAGAAAAATATCTGCAAAATATATTGGCAGATTTTCATACTAATACATTCATTAGAAAATTTAATTTGAGTGTTAATGAAATACGGTCTCGTAGACCGCACCTCCCCAGTTAAGTCCTAAAATTTCACCTCCCCAGTTAAGTCCTAAAATTTCACCTCCCCAGTTAAGTCCTAAAATTTCACCTCCCCAGTTAAGTCCTAAAATTTCACCTCCCCAGTTAAGGGTTAAAAACAAGAATAAGAATAATTAGAAGAAAAAATTAGAATTATCAGAACAAAGAATAGGCATAATCACACTAATAGAATTCTAATTACAATAAATAATAAATTCTTCTTAAAACTTTTAGAAAATTACACATTATTTACAACAATATTGCTTAAATATCTGTAGAGTTTTGTTATGCAAATACAATTAACAAATAAATTAAATATATTAATAAATACTTAACTGAAACAAAGCCAATAATTATGTGCAATTACTACTAAAAATAATAATATTTAAACATCAGTTGTTTCTCTTTTTTTTTCCAAGATATCTTTCAAACAATGGTTTCGCCAAAGTTAATAATTAAATTTTATTACCGCCTGCAGAAGAAAAAAAAATAGTTCTAATGTCCATACCTTTCAGTAATGATTTTTTTAAAAATCAAACCTTGATTAAAATTCAAGGTTTTCAATTTCTGTAATATACGAAACATTCCTAAAGCATAAGAAGTTTATAGAATAATAATACAGATTCAATAAAACTCCTAATTCTAAATCTAATAAAGGAAAATGATTCACTGAGAAAAGATTCATAAATCTTGAATTTAATGTTTTAAAAGAAGCATACGTGCTATTAAATTATTGTCATATATTAAACTGTAAGTTCGAAAGTTACTACAAAGTAACCGATACTTGATTACTGTCTTACAGATTTTTATTCAATGTTAAAGTATTATTATATGATAGAAGATGAATTTCTATATTTTTAATCTATGTTTTCTTTAAGCTAACAACTGTGTAAAAGAAATTCTTAAATTTGAAAAGATGGTGAAAGAAGAATCTATAGTAATACTAATGGTCGAAATTACTAATCTCTGCAATTTTCTAGGAGAAGCATTTATCAGTAATTGTAATTTTTTTGGTATCTATTCTTTGGTCATATTTTTATAACATAATATGGTTGTCTGTGCGATAGAAAAATTTGACAAGTTGTAGTTTCAAGATATCTTTCAGGATAATTTGGAAGAGTTTTATAAGCTTTAAGGTACGATGGTCAAGCAGTAAGGTCTCAACTTTCGTATCGAAGGATTCTAGGTCTGAAATAGGATTCTACTAATAATCTCTCGTTCATTTAGGCTGGAGTGAAACGCTCTTTCGATGGTGAGGTGCATAAGTTTAAAGGGAAAGGTGTATCTGAAGCATCTTCCTCGTCATGTAATTGCGATTCAAGATTACGAGAGAACTTCCAAAATGCCAATTGTATTGCTTCAAAATAAGATATAAATATAGCAAAACGAAACTGACATATTTTAAGTATATTTCAGACTTTATAAAAGCAAATCAGTAGAAACGTATCAACAGGAAATTCATGCTGATTTATGTGAAATTTACTATATTTTTGATTGATAAACATAAAACAGCAATTGTTCTGTTAAAGGTTACCAAATGCTATAAAGCAGTAAACAGCAATGCTGATATGAATTTATCGTTTGCGATGGTCAATGGAAATGAAATGCTTTTCTAATAGATGCATTTCACGAACCGTTTTCACTTTCCAACCAATTTTTCGTAAACACTATGGTATAAAAGTTTCTGTTTTGATTCCTGTATCTAAAGTAAGAAAATATTACTTTTAGATCGAGAAACTGCTAAGTAAAATGTATGTTTTGGAATTTTTCCCACTGAAGTTTGTTGAAACACTTTCTAATTGCTCCGTATTCAAGATTATTAACAACGCATTTAAAAGACTGTATATAATATTGATGATGCAGATTAAGCTTGAAGATACTACATGCATGAATAACTATTTAGAAGCTAGAAGTAATAAAAAAAATTAAATCATCAATAAGTCAAAGTTAACCAAATAAAACTTATTTCCTCTGTCCAAAAAATGTTATACATTTTAAAATACGTTAAAAATCAATGAATCAAACTAACAATTTGATAACTTAGCAACGTAGTTGTTTCAGTTTTAAAAAATAATACATTTTAGTTGGCACAGATTTTTTTTGACTTACTGAAAAGCTTTTATTACAGAAAATATAGTCTCGTATTTTCAGTAAAATAAAGTAATATCTGCTATAATCAGAAAATGGAACGTTTTAACAGAATTAATATTGAGCTGCAATGAATGAATAAGAAATCAAAACAATAAACTGACAGAAAGCACAATCTATATTTCAGAAATTATTATAATTGAAAAAATATTTTAAAGATCTGGAGCGTTGGGCTTTTAATAAGATTGCAGTTGTATTTGAAGTAAATCAGTAAATATAGCATGTTCCGGATGTTCTAAAGAAGTTTAGATCTCATTTCAACTAAAAAAATCGTATTTTATAAATTCATACTCACAATAATCTTTAAAATTGCAATTTCTAAATATTTGCCGTACATTTGGACGAAAATAATTTTAAAATATTTATTACATTTTCGGACAGGTGGGAATATATAAATAACAAAAAAGGCTAAAAATGGATAAAATTATAAAAACAAATAAATAATTCATTAGAAATTAAAATTAAAGTTATAATCAGATTTAATATCAATGGGAAATATCTTACTTCAAATTAATGATACATACTGCACGATTAAAGTCAAGATAATTTTTATTGTTAGAGTTTAAAACTGGCTTAAAGATTTTTGCTATTTTTCTGAAAAAGTTTTGCATGACCTTATAATTTTGCTTCCGAACTATTAAAACTCTACTACAAAGACATTTTTTTCAAGTAGAAAAGAGGGAAAACAATCTGGTTTATAAATATTATTCTTTTGTGATCTGTTTTAAAAAGATCTAATATTTTGTTCCGTGTTTTCTATCATAAATAATTGATCTTTTTATTAAAAAATTATTCAATATTCTCGTAATATAAAATGCTGAAGGATTAGTAGGGACAAAAACATTTTTTATCTCTGTATTTTGAGTGCAAGACGTTGACTGATATTTAATGCTTCAACAATTTATCGAAGTACAAAAAATTAAAAACATCCTTAAATCATAAAAAAATGAAGCTATCGTTAACATTTTCAAAATTGCTTATCATTTCTTCTGCTCTAAATATTATAGGGGGTCTCTTCCTAAATTCAAATTAATTAATTTTTTTAGATATAATAATTTTATTTGCTATGAGATAATGTTAAGTAGGAAGAGAAAAATAAACATAAAATTTCAAACAAATTATACGCTTTTATTTAGCACTTGTAGGTGATAAAAAGGTTCGATTAAAAAGTATGAGAGACTCCTGTTAAATAATTCTCTATTTCCCTCATTAATTACAGTTTTTCAGTTCTTGTGATTAGTTGCTATCTTTAATCCTTAAAACTGGGGAGATGCGGTATTCAGACCGCTAAGGATGGACTTTCGGTCAACCCTATTCTATTTTCGGCTCAATAGAATGGAATGACCCCATAGCTTCTCGTTTCGAGACGTTCACTACTCTAGCACTTTTTCAACATATTTTTTTTTTTTTGTGTTTCGAATGCTTTTTTTTAAAAAAAATTTTGAGCTATTTGCTTGCGCGACGTCTGTGAGACCGCACCATCCTTTTAGAGATTCAGTATTGTACAAGGCTTAGCAGATGGCTCTAAAACTTAATCCTCGAAATATCATCTAATTTACTGATCCCCTTATGAAGCAGAACTCCAAAAACTTTTAAATGAAGCAGAAAGCAATTTTAGTAATAAGGATAATTGTGCAGAAGATTTTTTTCGATGAAAGTTTGCATTCGATTGATCTGATATGCACGTTCAAATATAATTAATTTTTCTAGTGATAATATATTTTGAAAAATTTCTAAAATATATTAATAAACCAATAGAAATATCTGCAGAATCTATAGGATGAATTTTATAATAGTACTTAACCTGTCTGTTTAAAATGTCTTTAAAAACCGTGCTACGAAAATCACATAAGCCTTAAAAAAAGGTTCAATTTTTCCCATTGTTATTTTTATTTTTTATTTTTCCTATAATTGCTGAATTTTCTATTATATTGTTTTCTTTATACCTTTGTATACTACAAAAATAAATATGATTTAAAAAGTAAAAAGTAATAAATTTTTCATGAATGTTATTTGTTGTAAAATGCAATTTGAGAAGAAAATGCACGTTCAAACGCAATTACTTTTTTCAATGATAATGTATTTTGAAAAATTTCTAAATCATATTTATCGAAAGACCTTTAAATGAAGCAGAAAGTAATTTTAGTAAGAAAAGAATCTGCTAAGAAAAATGTCTTCAGAATATATTGGTTGATTTTCATACTAATACTTTTATTCGAAAATTTAATTTGAATATAAAGAGAATGCTTTCTCGTAGATAGCACTTCCCCAGTTAAGTCGTAAATTTTCACCTCCCCAGTTAAATCAAATTTCGATTTATATCCCAATTCTTTCGATATATGTTAGAAAGTTAAAAAATATTTTAAAAGGCAATTTATCCTGCAAAATAAATTCTAGCTGCAGAATAATTTTGCTGGCCATAATTAAATGTTAAGCGATTATAGTAATAAACTTAAGAATTAATTCTAAAGTATATTTTTGAGCTTGCTTAATCTCATATAGCATTCTATTCAGATTGCAAATAGCCTAGAAAACAAGAAAAACAAATAACATCAACTTACTTAGAATATAGCTAGCTATATAACCAACAATTAATACGATGATAGTCGCAAAGAAAGTTAACCACATGTATGACCATTTGTAAACAGGGAAAATATATCTAGAAGAAAGAAAAACAGGATTATCATGAATCATATGATTTTGTTTATTATTGTCAATGAGAAATAAATGAAGGTAATTTTTCTTTTAACATTAAAACTAATAAAAAAATAAAGGAGGGGAAGCTGAATTTGAATTAAAATCTCTAATGCAGGAATTCAATGAAAAATGAAACATATCGGTGTAAAATTTTATTACCAACAATGGTAGACAAAGAGACTTAGTTTAATTTATATAGTGTTATAAGAAAATATCTCAATTAAATCTTGGACAAAACACTCATTATTTATTAATAAGGTATCAAATGCTGAAATTACATTTAGTTTTCAATATTTTTCATTAATTTGTATAAAAATCTCGCATTGTCACAATATTGTATATGATACTTGTTAGCTGAGTTTTGGAACTTATGTATAGAAACAAAAATAGTTATTTGTTACGAGGCTGTAATAAACAACAATTACAGGTTGCTGCAGCAATAAACACCATTTTGAAAATAGGAAAAAATCAATGTAAAAAGTAACTACACTTTTATGATGCAAATTGCACAAATTTTGATTTTAAAACTAATATCTTATAGTAATACTAATTTTAATTCTTTAAGTTATAGTAAACACATGCTACGTATTAGATTAAAGATCCTCATATATATGATTAAAATAGGATATTATAAATATAAAAAATTGAAGATAAAGGGAGGACAAATAGTACTGTGGAGATTACTGAAATTCAAAATTGTTCAGAATTCTGCATCCTGATAGTTGAGAAGTTTTTAAATAAAGAATATGTACAAAGATTTGTCATCATTGATTACAAATTGAATTTTGTTTTTTCCTCTTAGTTTTTTTTTTCTATTTTTTCTTTTTTCCTTACTTTCTTATTTTTTAATTTTATATTTCATTTTAGTGTTTGACTGTTATTTTATGAGATTACAAGGTATGTTATCAAATAACTGATAAATCATGATCAATTATTCTCTGAATTATCTTGTTATTCTATGAAATAATAGGTATTATACGTTAATGCTAAGACACACACACACACATATATCTTAAATTATAAGTCTACGAAAGAATCCTGTATGTATCTCTAAGTTATATACGAAAAAAATAAATATTCGGTTATCTGCTTTCGACATATTTTTATTGAACTTGGCTTGCTTCATATTTCCAAAGATAGTATTTTGTAAATAATATTTTACTCCCTTTCCAATGTGACAGAATTTTAAAATTTTTTACAGTTGAATTTGATCAAAGACAATTTATCTTTATTTTTAAAATTTATTTATTAGTTAACCAATAACTTTAATTAAAATTTTATTCCTTAAAAAGAATAGTACATGATAGAGTATTTTAGAAGAATGTCATTTCCAGATTTCATAATATTCATAATGAGTTATAAATTAAATAATAAAATGTAGAAAAATAGCTCAATAAAGTATAATCTTTTTATTTTACTAATGAATATTCGTTTTTAAGATTTTTTTTATTTAAGAATAATTGAGAATTTTTTTTAAATGAAAAAAAAAAAATCTGAAAAAAAAATATGTATCTTGTTACTTTTCTTCTGCCGTGTCTGGAAGAATTTGCGTGCTGTTATCTGCAGTAATTGATAATACCGTGGCTTTGAAATATTCCATACTGTAATTTCTAGGACATCCTGAAATACTCCGTACTAAAGTAGGGACTTTAGCTTTCGTCATGTAAGAGCCAAATCCCATCCATAAATATACGACGAAACCTGCTAATAAGCCAAACAAAGTACCCTGCAATAAAGTAGACGAAAATGTGAAAGTTAAATTCATTATTTAAAAAAAATGAAATAAAAAAATGTTTAAATCAAAAATTTGAAGTCTTTCTGGTAACAAAGAAAAATAAAATGATACACTATCGATAAACAATCCAATAAATAAAAAAATAAATAAAAAAACTCATTGGGAGACCATTTGGGATTAATTATAGATTTTACCCTTTTATGTTTTTTTGTGGTCTTACTATAACTCTTTTGATTATTTCAAAGAAATTTGTGTTGAGATGACAAAATTTTGAAAGTTACTTTTTCCAATCCAGATTTCCTTTCCTAAATTTTCAGATAAAGATAAGCAAAATGTAGTGAATAAAATTAGAAACAGTCTTTCATGCATAATATTCAGAATAAATGCTTTTTCGTCTCACCTTGAATCTTACAATTTCTTTCACGTGAAATTAAAAAAAAAAATATAGAGAAATTATTAAATTGTATTATCTGAGATCAGGCATATGATGTTTTCCAGCTTTATATACATTTCTCATTACTGTTACAAACCATTTTTATGAAGCAAAAATTATCTATAATATCTTTAATAATAAATATCAAATATTTATATAGTCTAAACGAAATTATAATATTGTTTTTCTGCGATGTGAGTCTCATCGCTGAAAAGTGGAATTTACAGATATTATTTATGAATTCTGATTGGAGGACAGGTAAATTATCCCCACTTTTGGCGACTTGCCATAGATTTGGCGACAAAAATAAATTTTCTATAAAGTGGCTATAGCTCTATTAAAATTCGAGTTTTATCCTCAATTAGAAAACCTATATATACGCGAGAAAACTTAAACGAGATATTCAAGTAATCCCCTTTGAATGTTGATTATGGATTGTCATATTGCTGTTCGTTTGCATTGTAACAACTTATTGTTTGTATTGCTGATTTTTGCATGTGTATGTTTGTGTATGTTTCGGTTCTTGTTTTGCTACCTATTATTGCCTATTATTTAGTCATTGGTCTTATTGGACTAGATTTATTTACATATCAATTTTCTAACATCACTAAATCAGATTAGCTGTTAATTTAAAATATTCTATGAATTTCGATTACTTACAGGTTCGTTTGCTGTCGTGCTGAACATTCCTAATGAATAAACGCCCAGAATTGGTCCCCCTACCATGCCAATAATGACATTGGCTGCTTCAATAACACCTCGGAAGTTAGATACAATCAAAGTTACCAGCAGAGTGAGACCAATGTATCCTGCAGCTAAAAGAAAAAAAGATAATATTTTAAACCATGAATTGACGAATGTAAATTTAAAAAAAAATATTTTAACTCATCACCATATCTATCCACTTTTGAAATATTAAACATACACAGGGACATTTTAACCACAGATTATAAGATGGTTACTCATTGTTTTACTAGTTTTAATAAAAATAAAGAACGCAAAAAAAAATATTTGAATATTTTTCCGTGCAAACAATGCTTTTTTTGCATATATTTGTTATTTTCAGTTGCAAGAAATAAAATTAAACTAATCTCAATGTTTCGATGACTGCATCCCCTCTTTCCTTACATGTTTCATTTATATAAAAGTTAATGAAAAAAGTACAAGAAATTTTTTTATTCTGAAATTTCCAACTTATTCAAAAATCAGTATTTTCACATCATTTACATTTTTTTTTATCCTGATTATATTGTTAACTGAATTAGCAAACCATCAATCCAGTTTGTCTTCTGTACCATCCATCATATGAAAAGTAGAACCAATTGCTGGTTTTGAGATATTCTAAACTGACTTAACAAAAGAAACACAATGAAGTGAAAAACGGCCATAAATGCTTTTTAATGCAAACTATGGGATAGAAAATGTAATTAGATTTTAAATTATATTCTTAAAAACAGATAATAATACAAATTTCATTTTTTGTTCATGAAACTAATTTGTTATCACCAGTAGTTTGATCATTTAGTAATTTTTGAAGCGGCAAAATTCAGAATTTGATACACATATACAATTCATTCGGTTTTTAAGAGAATATCCCCCCTGCCAATCCCCAACCAAATAACTTAGAACTTATTCTATAAATAAAGCTTTTTGTAATTATAAAAGCGTACACATGTAGTCTCTAATGTAAAAGATGATACTTAGAAGAATCTTATTAAGAAATATGCAACGAAAGGTCACACAGCGGATCAAGTAGAAAAAAAATTCCTTCATGTGCCCTTATTACCGCTTAGAAGGAAATTGCTATTCTGGTTAACAATTACAGTTTCATATTTATCATAAGTTTCATGGACATTCCATGAGCTCCAGAGATCAAATTTATGAAAATTCTTTAGAACATTTTATTTGATATAATTTCGAAATGGCAAATATGTTGTGCCCATTTCTTTTGGTAAAATGTGGTAAATTTTTTATAATATTATACTTTTCGTATTTTGCAAATTTTTATTTTCTGATTTATACATTGATAAATTATCAATAATTATTGAAGCAAACCTTAAACAGAAAAAATATTTGTCTTGTTGTCAATTTTAAATGAATATTTTATGCAGTATTTAAATAAGGATTAAGCCTGCAATATTTTTTTTTTCTTTTAGATGACATATTCTTGATAGTTTAATGGTAAGTGTTCAGTTTAGAAAGAAAAGGATCGAAAATTGGAGACTGATATTGCATTTTGGCTTAAGAAAGATAAACATTTTGCGATTAAAAGTTTACTCGCTAGTATTGTGCTGATTTTCGGTTTCGGAGTACCTGTTCAAGTGTAATTGTTGTTATCTGATCAATCTTCCCCTTTGTAACTCATATGTGGTTTCAAAATGGGATTTATCTATCAAAGCTAAACATATAAATGATTGTGGGTCACAAATAGGACAGTTGCAGAATATTCATCAGAAAGATGAATCTACTAATGTAAATAATCAAAATCAATAAAAAGATATTCATACACATTAAATTTACTTATCTTACACGAGATGTTCATAATTAAGTTTTTAGAATTCTAATAAATGCAAAAAAATAGTTTCTTATGATTGGAAAGATATGTAAACATTCTAATTGATAATCATGGCATACTTGCAACTTTTTTAAATAATTAAAGCAGACCAAGAATTTTGTTTTGACAATAGCCATTTATTCTGTTTCATCTTTCAATACAAATAGTAAGAAAAATTACCTAGAAGTTTGGCCACAAAAGTCATCCAGATATCACTAATCTTGCAGGAACAGTAAGGTTTGATGAAATCTTGTACGGTGACACCAGCCAATGAATTGACAGCAGAGGATAAAGTTCCGAGGGATGCACTAAACACTCCAGCTATACATAAACCGGTTAGACCAGGAATATTTCCAAACATCTTCAGAATAGCAAACGGTAAAATCTGAAAGATATAAGAAATATTATCCACTTAAATGAAAGTTTTAAATAGAAGAAGTTTAGAAGAAAACTGCATTTTGCAATGATTCTCATGATACTTCTTTCGGGAAAAAATTTTTTCATTGTAAGATATTATATAAATATTCATTCATGATTTTTGTTCGATCTAAAATTTATATAATATAGATTGAATTTCATCAAATGAAAAATGCTCATCTCGGCTGCATTCGAGGATGGGACATTACAATTCAAGGGGATAGAAATGTAAATATGATTTCTTTTCGTACAATATAGAATTTATATAACAGTTGTCTTCAGTCCTTCAGAAGTTCGACTTCGAAAATGATTTTATATCCAATAGCTTTGACTTTGTTTGTATATGGATTTTTACATTTACCTATATGAATTTTTTATTATTATTATTTATATCTATGTTTATAAATATTATGTGTTGATGAAAACTTAAAAAAAACTGTGATGAGAAGATCTATAAGTAGTTGTATTTTTTTCCACTTTCCTTTAAGCTTATAGTTCTAAATCTTATAAAGTTAGTAATGGAAAACATTGATGACGGAGGAGCAGGTGAAATGTTAATTTTCTTATGCCTTCAGATAAAATAAATCTACTTTTACTTTCCGTCGTGTCGTCACATAAAGGTCATCTTAATAAAATTGTTTATTGAAAATATTGGTCGAAAATTATTTGATTTAAGTCCACACCAAAGCAATATATTGCAAAAGGCATAAGAAACTTCCATATTAAATTTTAAAAAAAATATCAGAGAAATAAAACAAATTTGTTAGTTAATTTTTTTCTAAATAATCAATGTAAATCTGAATTCTGGACGATATTTAAACATACTATTAATTGGAAATTCAAAGATTTGTGGAAAAATATTTGAATTACTCAAAAACGAATCTCTCATTTTGCAGTCATAAAATATAATACTAAAAGAAAAATACGGAAATTATAATCGGTACTCTATTTCAGACTTTGATTTTTTTACATGAAGGATAAAATATGGCCAGAAAGTGAATTTTACTTGATCTGCTGAGCCGAGTTTCACACTCTCGTCTTTCATAGGGTCACAATCCTGAAATAATGCGAAGACAGCGAGACCATCCCAAGTCGTAAATATGCAGAAAAGTACGATGAGTGGAATGCTTACAAACAATGCCCTAGAAAAAAGATTAGTTTTTATCCAAAGAATGAATAATAGGTAATTTTTCATCATAGATAACAATTAATTATGGTAAAAATGAAAAACAAAATGAGATTCATTTTAGCAGGTACAATTATTATTCTTCAGATACCAATTATATAGGTTGAATCAGAATTATTGTTTTGAATTTAGGGCTTCGACGAACAATAATTTCGATATTTGTTTGAATTATAAAGGCTTGAGGAGATAATGCTATTAATAAGTATGCGTTTTTAAAATCTTAAGGCCAATGCCTTGATTTCAGAACTTTGACAAGCAACAAGTAGTATCGATTTCTTCTTGAAATATACAAATTTTAAGGTATAATACTATTAATAAACTTTTTTTAAGAATTCTTCTTATTTAAGAAAATTAGAAAATATATTAAGTTATACGAAAATAAATTAGAATTTGTTAGTTTTATTGTTATTGCTTTCACAATACCAGTTATACAAAATATTTAAATGGATGAATGCAATATATTCAAATTTCTAGATCATTATGTTTAAAATAAACTCCCTTTATTAAGTAGCATACCTCAAATGCTATTTAACAGCTTTTCAGATTGATGGAATTCTTACCAATCCTTTAGCAACCGACATATTTGTTCTATACTAGAAGCAATGATAAGGGTTTTCACAACAAAAAAATATTGATTGAATATTGAATATGAAGAAGAGTAATAGCATTAACTGCATCGATGAATGGATAGCTCTACAGAAAAATATAGAGAACTGTTACTTTGAAATTAAATTTAGCCTTATTTGTTTTTTGAGAAAATTATCAGAACATTGTCGTGTTTCATCATCCATATACACTTACCACCTCTAATATCTCTAGAGAGTCACATATCATTGTGGCCATTGTGACTCTCTAGAGAGACATGCTACGGAAGATTCAGAAAAAATTGCATTTCTGATTGTTGTGACAAAGGAAATTACTTTGAATTATGGAATGTATGGAATATCCGTAATTCATGTGATTAAACTTGAATATGTTATTCATGAATCTTTCAGTTAAATAGAGATTTTGCGAAGTGAGATCTTAGACATTTATCTTCAAGAGATAGTAAAAAAATTTTTTAATTTGATAAAAGAAGAATAAAAATTTTATTTCCTTCTGAAACTACATATATTACTATAATTAAGAAGCTATTTTCAAAGTTGAAAAGAATTATAAAATTTTTAAAGATGAGATTCTAATTTTGAAATGCGTTATAACACCAAGATTCTTGCCAATGAAATACATAACAAAGGTTTGCAATGAAAACATGAAATGTAGAAAATAAAAGATAAATGATTACTTGCAAGATTTCCATATAGATAAAATCTTTGTGTTACCTTGTTATTCTGAAATTGTGTTTTTGGCTTAAAATAAACTTATTATATTGGTTAAAAATCTTATATAAAACTTATGGAGGAACTTGCCTCTTATCTTACCTTGTTATTTTCTGTTTATCAATATGAGTGGCTCTCAAAATGCCAATGAATTAATTCAGTTTTCTTTTTAAATATAATATATATTCTTCATATTTTAAATATGTGTGATTCGTTTTTTAATGCTGAAAACTCAATTAAATTCTGTTCTTCCCAGCTGTTCCTATGATTTAAGACTCTTTCATGTTGTTTTCCTTTTAAATTACTACATATGAAAAAATCAATTAGAAGTGACAGAAAGCCTAGAATAGATTTATAAACAGCATAAAAGAATGAAGAACATAAATGAACAGCATAAAAGAATGAATGAAAAATACTCTATGATGTTGCCTCCATCTATACACTGGGAATAATTTCTGAGCATCCAGCGTTAAAGCTGTTAAAATGTTATTCATTAATAATTCTTTTTTGATAAATGTAGATGGTACATTCTGATTAAGTTTTCGATGATACTTACATTTGGGCCTTCTGTAAGTTTCCCACACTCAAAAATCTCTGTATTTGCGTTTGATTTGTACCAAAAGTGCAGAGATAAAAAATAATTCCATTTGCGACTGCGTTCCAAAACGTATAGCGCTTTGTTAGATCTCCAGTCAAGCTGAGAAAGAAAATTCATTTTAGAATATTTATTATTCAAGCCATAATAAAAATATTGATATAAGTAGAATGAATGAGGATTTACTTTCCATGTAAGGAAATTCTATTACAAGATCATACAGAAAATGATCAAAGTTTTCTGACTTTCAAAATGATAATTTTGTAGATTGTTCTTTTAACACTTTGAATGCTTTACCCGTGAGTTACCATTGATAAACTGGTTGATTCAGAGCATTGGAATATGCATTTCTTACTGGCATCCCAGTTTTACATTGCGAGCAAGAAGCTGCTTTCTTGCAATAACATAATTTCTGATGGTTGAATTTCTTTAAATAAATTGGGCAGTCAAAATGTTGGATTTAAGCCATTCATAATTCAAGCCCCACAAACCCTAATTACATGTATTATAAATTAAATTATTGTTGAAGATCGTTATGGATTTTTTTTTTTTGGAAATATGGGTATCGTCTGTTTATGAAATCAATACAGAGTAGAAAATTTGATGATGTGAGATTCTGTTCTAAGCAGTCAGCAAGTGCGAATTAAATTATTGTTAAAAAATTAAATTATGAATCGGAAATTGGGAAGAAAATAAAAAGTCGACTTTGAGTATTACAGATACAATGATCATAATTTGAAAATTTTAAAACCTCGGCACAGCAAAAAGCTGCTATTGAGCTGATACGATATCTCTTGTACGGTGTGATAAGACCTGAAGAAAAATTCTGGATATAACTTAGAAGGACAAAAAAAAAAAAAGATAGTATTTGAATGACAACAACCTTTTTCATCTTCGAAGGGTGGCACGCACATGAGTTCAAAAGTTGGTGGATAGAAAAGACTCAGGAATCCGAATTTTAAGATGTCTGAATGGATAAAGAACATTGAGACTCAATGGTTTATGCTAATAAATTGTCTTCTGGCGAATAGCTCCCAATAAAGATAATACAAACCCATTGCTGTTTGGTCGGCACTGCGAAAAGCTGCTACTGAGCGGATACGATATCTCTTGTAAGCAATGATAAAACACTGACAAAAAAAATTCTGAAAATAATTAAGAAGAAAAAAAAAAAGAGATAATTTTCGAGTGGCAAAGTTATTTGTCGTGTTGGAAGAGTGGTAGTTGCATGAGTTCAAAAGATGTTGGATGAAAGGACTCGGGAAAATAGGGGAACAAGTTGTCTGAACGAATAAAGAACGAATGGTTTATGTTAATACATTGTATTCTGATAAGTATCTTCTAATAAAGTTAATGCAATGAATCAATAGTCAGTTGTAAATCATTAAGTTTTTAGTTACTAAAGGGAAAATATCAAACAAATGTTTCATTTGCCTGCCTTCACACACATTAGTAGTGAAAAAAAAACCGGTGGATAACAAATTAAATTATCTTGGAAAGAAAAATCTATTTAATTGTGCTTAAACAAAGTTAATTTTACATTTTTAATATATATGAGTAAGAAAATTGAATATCATGGTTATGAAATAACATTTAAATGAATTAACCAAAATTAAATAAAACCAATATATTTCTGTCAAATCAGTTGGTCTCTAAAAGCGTTTGGTAAGCAGTTTTTTATGTTACATTACTTGCCAAATTTTTAAGCAATCTTCCGTTTTCAAGTGAAAATCTATATGTTATGTAATTTGAAAAATCCGAATCTCAATTAGTATTTCATTGATATAACTTATGAATAAGTGGAAAATAATTGTCAATTTTTTAATTACTCAAAGAAGATAAGACGACCCCCTCTTTTAGAAATATTGAAAGTCTCATTGAAACCTTTCATCATTGATATTTTCACAATGACAGCGATCATGGCTGTATACATAAGAAGGGCTTGAAAAACGGTGGTCCATAGAATAGCTTTCAAACCTCCCTGTGGAAAAAACAAGAATATAAACTTATTAAGAAATTCGATTTAAATAATTATTTTTACAACTATTGCTATATTTTTTTCTGCTTTTTACGTGAAGTAAAACAGTTGATTGAGATTGTTGAAGAGCTATTAAAGGTCTTTTTTAAATGTATTATTAATAAAAGTGTTTTAATGTTTCTCATTTTTATATCAATTTGTTGATATAAGATAGATTTTACCTAATTAAAATATGAAAGGTAAAGGAAAGAAAATTGTTTTTTACACACTTTTATTTAACTCGCTTTTCTTCGTATTTGAAGATATAACTTTGAAGCTCATTTTCCCCCTTTTCTTGTGTGGTGGAAATTTCAAAGTTGGAGCATTCATGCATTTGGAAAGCCAAAACGCTATTTAAAAATTTCTAGATCTTTATTGCTGACCAATCAATAAACTTTATTAAAATTTATTACAATACAAAAGGCGCCATCTGGTATAAATTTTGTGAAAAATTAAGCTTAAGGTTCCATAATATTTTTATAGAATTCATTCAGAATATTTCAAAGAATTATTAAAAAATAAAATATGTAATAAATAGGAATAAAATTTAAGTTATTTAAAATGATTTTTCAAGCCTCTTTTTTTGTTTTTGTCTTTACATTTTTATTCAGAAATTATATTCTTTTTAAAAGGAAATGAAAACGTGTTTCTTGAAAACCTTCGTTTTATTAATATATATTCCTATTTAGCATTACAAATGAGAAGCCGCAATGAATAAGAATTAAGAAAAAATATGCAATGAAAAAAGTTTTAAAAAATTATATAACAATTCCTTAATTTTTTCTTATCTATGTCTTATAACTAGAATAGAATCTTACCTGTGAACTATAAAATATACAAACAGCTGCTATTGATAGAATGGATGCCCACGTGGACAAGCCTGTAACAGCATTTAAAGCCAGTGAGGGGGCATATAGTACAACACCCATGTACAGAACCTAAAATAAAGTAGGTCTAAAATAATTGATTAACATTAAAATTAAAAATACTTTATGCATAATTTGTATATAAAAGGACTTCCAAGAACAAAAGTCATTTTTGAAGTCATATTACGTAGTAACATAAAAAAGGCAAACGCATAAAAATAATAAAAAATTTATGACCATAATCGAAGTTTTTAGAAAATAATCTAAATAAATAATATGGCTTTCCATTCCTTATCAAGAAATGTCTTGCTTTTCTTGATAAGGAAAGAAAGAAAAAAGTCTCCCAGAAAAATGAATTCTTTGGAATTCTATGATAAATCTTAAGCTCTATTATAACAATAGAAAGTGTAAAATACACAAAATGATTTAAATAAAGGCTATATTGTTGCAGAAATTTTTAAAATGTGTTACCGAAAGAAATGCAAATACTTTCAATACTTCTTAGAATTATTTATTTAATTTATTAAGCATTTATTGTCTTGAGGGGTGATTTTATTTCAGCATTATTGTTTATATTTCTTGCCTCTAATTTCACTTTGATTGTCATATTAAATTATAAATTTTTGAAAACTTAATATATTGGAGCAGACTTGAGACCAAAATTAATACCTTGAAAATATCTATGTTAGAAATCAGTTCTTCATCACTAATAAGTGTAAAAGTGCATAGAAAAGTTAATTATGATTTTAAAAAAATAGTTGCGGTTGCACATGTATAATAAATTTTGATGAAAATATTCATACCATTTGCAAGGTGAAAAGAACTGCTGCCACTGTTCGTGTTGTTTTACCAAATCTTTTCTCTAAATACTTAAAAAAAACAATGAATAAATAAATAAATGATTCAAAATTATACTAACTCATTACATTTCACTTTCACTCATTAAAATTATCATTTAATTCATTTTCACTGAAAATATATTGCATTGCATTCAAATTTTAAATATAAATATATCCATATCTCATAGTTCGTCACTGTTTGAATTGAAAATGATGAATATTGATTGATCTCTGTCTTCTCATAAGTCATCTCCAGCACAAATTCTTATTTTAAGCTTAAATATACATTTATGATTCATTTCTCACAATCTGGGCCATTAAAATATATTTCTGAATAAATAGTATAGTTTTCTAATAAATTTAAATTTATTGATTTTTAAATACGGATAATGCCATAGTTTTAAAACCTTCATTTTAAAGTTGTAGAAACTCTCACACACTAAATACATGACTAAAAATAATGCACTATCCATGTGTGAGTTTCTTCCTTTTCATATGTTATTAGTCTCTATTTTATGATTATCCAATATATATCAGCTAATAGATTAATTGGTAATTAAATCCTAAATTATTAATATTATATTAATCATCAAGAGCGCTAAATTATATAGCATATCAGTATTCCGACAGGCAAGGAAATGAGTTTGAAATAGATTAGAAAATTCCCTTTGTATTCACAAGAAACAAATTAAATTAATTAAGAATCAGCCATAAAAGCAAATTAATAGATTTAAAATGATTCGACAGATAAGTATCTAGACACTCTGATAAAGAATCATAATAAAAAGTGACAATATATGATAACGAAATTCAAATATTTTTACCTCATAAGCTGTGGATACTTTCATATCGTAAAAAACTGGTAGAAATCCGTAGACTGCTATAAATCCTCCTATTGGAATGCCTACCATGGACATCAGTATTTGCGTTCCATATAAATAAGTTTCCGCCGGCACCCCCAGCACAGCGACAGATGACAAGCAGGTGGCCATGAGAGAGAAAGCTACAGGCCAAATTCCCATTGTCCGGCTACCCATTAAAAATTCGTCAGTTGTTTTCTGTCTGCCCCCAGAAAAGCGAAAATATAAACCAATCAGTGCGGACACGCACAGCATGATAGCTATCACTACGTAATCGAAAACACCCAACAAGTTTGCCATAGTAGATATAAAAGAAGTTGTTGATTCTGAAATTAAAAGGATATTGATGGATAACAACATTCAGGAATAAGAAATTTTGATAAGAATTTGAAAACTTCGGCACATTTATTTATTTTAAATGTAAAGCTAAAATACATTTCAAAAGATGGTATAAAAATCAATTGTTAACGTTATTAAGCTTGAATTTTTATATTCATTTTAGAAAAACATTAAGGATTATTTAAATGTTATAACTATAACAAAAGTCAGAGAAGAGGCTCTTCTGTATTTCGTATATACAAAATTGGTTATGGATTAATTACAAAACATTAGACGAAAATCCACGAAACTATTTCAAATACCATTTGTATTAAAATGCATATTGTATGGTTTGTTCTATTAGCTAGATCAATTCGCATGTAGGTGTTTATTACGACGTTAGCAGGTCGTCAAATGTTAGGCCACCATAAGATACTCGGATGACCATACTTTTAATAACTACGAAAAAGTTGAGACAATTTCTTGCTGATTACCTTGGAAATGAACGTTTTTTTCATTTAATTTATTGACTTCATATGTTACAGTTTATTTAATTTATGTTATAGTCATGGAAACTTACTGTAGGATATAAAAAATATAGCAAGAGTATAATTGAAAAGCTGCCGCGTGAATCCAATAATATTAAAATTATTCATATGAATGAAGTAATCTCTACGATGATGCTCAGAAATTTCCAAATATTATTTAATAGTATTCTATGGAACAGAATTTTACATCAGACTTATTTAACCTTTCTCATAGTTAAGAAATACGAATAATTATTTTCAAATCTCCCTATATAAGAAGATTACAAAGATTGTATTCCTATTGTGTTTAAGGTATAAACTCATGAGTTTAAACTACAATCAGTAGAATAAGTTTGCAATCTATTTTCCAAATTTCTACAAAAAAACTATTTGCATCAAAGCGTAATAAACAAAGACCTAGACGCTTAGCAACCAGCTTTATTATTTAAACATACTCAGATATAAGGCATTAATTATTGCAGATCTTAAGAATATTGTGGCAAGATGACATTCAGATGTCATTGTGTCGGTTTACTTGAATGAAATTTCTGCTTCATAGGGAGATTTAGTGTATTAATCTTGATAGTTATTACAATTTGTTTTATACATTTCCGCTTGATAACTGTAAATTCCGACAAATTTTTTGAATGTTATGTAGTAATTTCAGAAAAGAGCATACTGTTTAATAAAGCGAAACCTCAGATATTTTTTTTAAATTTTATTATACAATTTAATTTTTATCAGAGACCAAAATGTCTTCTGTGCATTTATTTGGAGATTTGTAGTGTTTTGAAACATTACAGAATATTTTTGTCTCTATTTTGTCTATAATTAGTTTGTCTATTATTTTGTCTATAATTGCAAAAAAAAACATTTATATCAGAATTTCATTTGACTTCTTGGAAGAATGTACTTACTTTTCTAAATTATTTCGCTTGGAATTCAAGAATATTTCATATGGAAATTATTCAGCAAAATTTCTTATAAGATTAGTGTATAAATTTTCGAAATCAAAAGTATTAAGTTTATTAATGTTGTTATCTTTAAGAAAATCCAATACTTCTTTGTTACTAGAAATAATAAAGTTGTCTTCATTTTTTTTTTTTTTTTTTTTTTTATGAAAATTTATACACTAATCTACCTCATGAAAAATTAATAAAGGTCTGCACTTTTATATATGACGAATATTTAAATGAAAATATCATTCCTAAAAATAACTGGCTTGAGTTATGTAATTTTAATATTACTGAAAATTACGTGTTTAATGGTATTAATTTTTATAAACAAGTCAAGGGCATTCCAATGGGGACAGCTTTCTCAAGTGCTTTAGCTAATATTTTCCTGCATTACTATGAGAAAAAAATAATTAAATATAATTTAATAAACGGGTGGAGATATATTGATGACCTACTTTTGATTAACTTCGACAATACTAATATTATTACTAATTGCTATCCAAAAGATTTAATTCTAAAAGATACAAATATAAATCAACTTGAGGCTACCTTTCTAGATTTAAAAATCGAAATTGCTAATGATAAAACAATAGTTGGTATATACGATAAAAGGGATGATTTCAACTTTAAAATAACAAAACTATGTAACTACCATTCCAATCTAAACTCTAAAATTTTCAAAAATCTTATTTTCTCACAAGTTAACAGGATCAAAAGGGTTTGCAATAATAAAAATTCTTATATTGAAGCATCAAATATCCTACTTAAAAATTTAATTAAAAATGATTTTCCTAGAAATTACTGTAATGTCAATTTTTTAATTAAACAAGGTATGGTTTGGGATTAATCTTTTGGCTTAAATAAAAATAGAAATTTACTTGCATATTGGATCACTCAATAGATGGCGCTGGGTGCCTACCTCTGTTTACATAATTTACCGTTAACTTTCAAAAACAGGAAATCACAATCGATTGTTTAAAGTTTCGTTCACTGTTGGATGGTATGTCTTGGCCTTTTCGTTTTTAATTTTAATTTTAATGCTGTTTTTGTTTTTATTGTTATTGTTTTTATTGTATTTTTACTTTGTGGTTTTTTTCTAATTTGTTATTTTGTATTTCCTTTCTGTTAAAATGGTATATCTCTTGAGCATAATTTCGGGGGATTTTCGGGTCACGAGGAATCATTATTAGACTTAATGTCTGTATGTCCTCACAGAAAAAATCCCTTTATTTGAATCCCTGCCTGAGGGTGACCCTTGAAAAAGTCTTCAGGCCGGATTCTTTTTTAATATTTTTTAATAATTTTTTTGGTTTAATTTTTATTTGGTTTTTGTTTTTCCTATTAACTTGATTCTAATACTTTTGTATATATATATATATATATATATATATATATATATATATATTTAAATATATATATATATATAAACTCTCTTATGGAATTTTTTTGAAGAAGAACGTGCAATTTATTGAGAAGAGCATTCTGCTATGATTGAAATGAGTTTTAAAATACGTAATTATTATCTTTGATTCTAAAAAAAGTAATAACAATCTTCAATGGCATATTTTTGGGCTAAAAATAATCATAAAAAACTTCCTCCTACAAAGCAAAAATTCAGACATTTTTTTTTTTAATTATAAAGATAGAAATACTTTAGACATACATTTAAAACTCTTCAATACAATACAAGCAATACCTTATGTTTTGTTTATAAAATGATATATTCAATTGTTATTGTCTCTAAAATATTGATGATTATACATTACTCTTTGAACTATGTATTTTTGTTCCAGGGAAAAAAAACTTAACATTCTTAAAAACCATGTTTTGTTCAGATTTCATTCACAATTCATTTCATTTTTTAATTAAATAAACAAAAAATACGTTTCTGAATTATTAATTACCTTTAAATATGAAGATATCCCTAATTTGTTTACTGATACATTCAAACTGAATGCCAAGAATAAATAAATTAATATTTTTTTATTAATTTTAAGCTTATTTTATCATTGTTTTTGTTTACTATTTGCCAAGAATAAATAAATTAATATTTTTTTATTAATTTTAAGCTTATTTTATCATTGTTTTTGTTTACTATTTAAATCTTTTCTTACATTTTTCAAGTGTTCATCAAAGTACGTAATATAAAGATTTAACGCACGTTATTACAAACAAACAAATATAATATATTTACTACTTGTTAACTGTTTATAAAACCGAATCTTGCAATTAATCTTTCCAAATTCCTAATTTACGAGTAACATATAAATCAGTTATACTATTTTTATGAAACAGGAATTTATCCATATAATATTTGACAGAATTTGTATAAATAATTTCAAAATTTTTGTAATGTCATTGCAAATCCGCACACTTATCAAATGGATTTAAAATTTCAAGAGCTTGAAACTAATTTTAATTTTAATCAGGAACCTCGTAAGTAAATTATTTCAAATATTCTTTTTAGGAAATTTTACCACAAGATAAAAGAATTTCTCTTTTATTCTAATAGTAACGATAAAAATGATTTCCTTAAACCTTTACATATAATTTAAAAAAGAAATTTCGTAGAACTAAACTACACGGCACTAAACTAACTTAATGAACTAAAATCTAAGCAGCATTTCTATCCATTTTTCTCTGAATACTGGGACTTGACATAAAACAAACATAAAATATTTCCAAATGTATAGATTACTTACTCTCTCATTCAGGAGCTGAAGAATATATTGAGAAATTATTTCATCAAATTTGAACAAAAAATATGCATTAGAATTTAGTTTATGGCAATTTTCGTAAGAAAATTCTACCAAAGATAAGAATTTGAGAAAATAACTATCAAAAATATAAAATAGCATTAAAACATGTATAAATGCGAAAGTAAAAATCAGTGTAACTTCCCAAGAAATGCACTTAGAAACAAAACTGAAATGATATTTATAAAGAAAACTGTTTATGCACCAATAAAATTAAACAAAAAAATTCATATCTTTACAAGAAATCGACTTTTTTAACGTAATTTCATCTCTTAAAAAATTACTGATAGATTAATTAAAAAGATTGTTCTTTAAGAAAGCAATTGCATTACAAGTTAGAAACTAACATTTCTGTTAAATTTTAGGTAATTCGTAAATATATTTTTAAAATTTGTTTAACCAATAACAATAGAAAAAACCTACCTTTAGATTTTTTTTTCAATCCGATTCTGACAGTTCATTGACGGAAAGATACCAACATATTTAATAGTTCAATAGGAAAAATATTTACTTAAATAAATTCTAAAAATTCTATGCCATGGAATTAGTAGTTCATTAATCGAAAGGTAATTCATTAATCCATAATACGCGCACAAGCAATACCTTCTAATCTCAAGATGTGCAAGATATTCTGAGGCAAAGGAAGACACTCACAAAAAATATCAATCAAAAGTTGAATAGACTCGCTAAGCAAAACGGTGTGACGTTTGTTTATTAATATTGAATAAGTGATAAGTTCTAGCACACGAGGTCACGATAAGTAATGGAAAAACGTTGTCTTCGTGTGAAAGAATTGTGCATAAAGCGACTTTCTAACTTCTTCTATTATTCTTTTATTTGCTTTAAATGACATATGAATGCTGACAGTTTTACGTAATATCAAATATATGGCATTTGAAAAAAGAAATTATTATACGCCATATAAATTTATATTCTTCTAAAAATGTTAATAAGATATTGAGAGAAGTTTTTATTTATTTATTTATTTTTTTTTATTTTTGAAAGGAATAACTTTTTAGCTTTTCTTTAATATTCGAAATTCACGCTTACAATATGAAAAGTTTTCAAATAAAACTGATCTACCAATATATATAGTCTTTATATTATTTTAAGTCCGAGTCTTTTGTCTACCGATAATATTTTATCAACTTCACCTTTGAAAGGTAGGTTAGCAAAAGGAAACACATTTGAAACAACAAATTTAGAAAAAATAATGAATTCGAAGTGAATAAAAAGGAGTTATCATTAATAAATTGTAATTTGTTTCTGATTAAAAAAAAGAAACACCATGAAACTAAAAATGCCTGAAAAATGTGCAGTACATTTCCTGATGTCGCGAGATTTATTTTAATATTCATCAGGAAACTGGGATAGAATTTGTAAAAGCTACACATAATAGTACGAAGGATGATCAGACTTAGAAGAGGGGGCATTTTTATTTGATTGATAGTAAAAAAAAAGACCCTACAAATTTCAAGGTTTATTAATTTATGATATGCTAAAGCTTTAAGCGCAATTACCATTTTATTGCATGCAATTCTAGAAGAAAAAAAAGGGATATTCTAGAAAAAACTGGGTTGTTTGGTTGATTTTTTTTATGACATAAGATTCATTCTTGGCCATATTGCGCCATCCATATGGTAAAAAGTAGAGAATTATTGATGTTTGAAACTTCGTATAAAATCAAGTTATTGTATGTATGTACAAAACTAATATATAATAGCTAAATTACAGATGAAAACGAAATATGACATCTTTGTTTTAAAATAAAAATTTTAAAAAATGGAAATTGTTTAAGTTAAATATATGATAAAATGTGTGTAGCAATTAAAAATTTAAAAATATTTGAATCTTAAATTTTTCCCAGCAATTCTGGGAGAGTTGATGAATGAAAAAAATGGTGTCGATGGGATTCAAAAGCTTGGCATTCAATCAAAATATGACCAACTGTCAATTCAGTGTGGCATGAGGAGCACACAGGTGCCCTTTCTCCGAATAATAGATACTTGTGGGTAATACGAGTATGCGCAATACGCAGGAGAGATAATTTTACGTCAATCCCACGCATTGGTAAAACTGACTATGTGTCAATAACAGGTTTTATAAAATGCAGTTTATTCTGTATCTGCAAGATCCCATGTCTCTTACCACAGAGAAACTTTTTTATTAGCAATAAATTTCTTTATATCAATATATTTTATTCTGTGATGCAAGAGAGAAGATGCAATTTTTGTAGTATGATCCACCTGCTCATTGCCAGTAATTCTCATATGACTGGGAATCCAGCAAAATAAAATATTAAAACATCTATTTTGAAGAGTTTCAAAAGTCCCAAGATTTCTACAACAACTGAATGTGTATGAGGATTAAATTGAGAGAGGATTTCTAAAGAATTCATGCTATATGTATATGTACAAAACTTTCTCCCAGATGAGATCAAGATATTCACCAGAGCATGAGAAATTGCCACTAATTCGGCTGACAAATCTAAAAACGATGTATGCAGATGGAAACTATTTATGTCGGAATCAAAACATCTATTTTGAAGAGTTTCAAAAGTCCCAAGATTTCTACAACAACTGAATGTGTATAAGGATTAAATTGATAGAGGATTTCTAAAGAATTCATGCTATATGTATATGTACAAAACTTTCTCCCAGATGAGATCAAGATATTCATCAGAGCATGAGAAATTGCCACTAATTCGGCTGACAAATCTAAAAACGAAGTATGCAGATGGAAACTATTTATGTCGGAATCAAAGACAATTCCACAACCAACATGCTCGGTTGTTTTTGAACCGTCAGTGAAGACAAGCACAAAAGAAGGATACTGATTACGATGGAAACAAAATATTTGCTGAAAAATCACTGGAGCAGTCGTATCTTTTATGAAACAAGAGATAGGATTTTAAAAAGAAAAATTGGGAATATCTAAAGGTAGAAAATTTTGAAAAACAACAGTCTGGATTTCAGGAAACTGCAATCGCCCCCCCCTCCCCCCACACACAAAAAAAAAAACTGGGATAAAATGTATAAAAGTTACATTTGGTGAAACAAAGAATGCTCTAATTTAGAAAAGGGGAAATTTGCGTTTGATTGATAAAAAAAAAACTCTACAAGCTTCAAGATTTAAAAATTTATCATGCGCTAAAGATTTAAGCGCAATAACTGTTTTATTGTATGCTATTCAAAAAAGAAATATTAAACAATGTTTAATTAATTTGTGTCCTATTTTATATCTTCCAAGAATGAAAAAGATTCAACTTTTATCACTTTTTCACCTGGCTCCACTACTGGTGCAGGATAACACTTTTAAAATACATTTTTAAATATTAATATAATATTAATTATAATGAAATAAAAAAAATATTTAACGAAATACAGCGCAGGAAAACGCTATTTTATTAATGGTTATGAAATAAAACCCATTTACTTCAAAAATTGAGTTTATAATATAATTACTTTTTTAATTTTTCCTAATGATCTGAATCATTTAAAAATTTCCTGAGAGTATAGTAAGTAGAATGAAAGATTTTCTCAGATGATTTTTTTCAGTTCTCATGAAAGAATAACAAGAATACATTCTTTGAAGAGCTATTACTAGAAGAAAATACTGTTTCATAACAAAAATTAATTTATATAAGTGAAGTATTTTGTCATCAAAAGAAGATCTAGAATTACTGATCATAATTTTTTAAATGTTGTAGATAATGCAGATCAAAGAAATTATTAACAAGTAATCTTGTACAGAGATTCATTTTCTCGCTAATAAATATAATGAGTTCTTTGCCTGTGCCTGATATGGAGCTATAAATTTCATGCTTAAAATATCCCTTACGAAAATAAATCATTAGTATGAAAACTGATAAGATTGGAAAGAGAGATCAAGTGATCCTTTAACATCACAATGGTAATGTTAAGTGGTTTCATTAATTTCAAAGTCTTTCAGAAGTAGTCATTCAATAACCAACCATTAGATCATTCAATTTCAGGTATTTGAGAATACTAGGACACCTGATTTTATTCAGAATCTAGGAAGTCTGAGATTATTCAGAATCTAGGACGCTTGAGATTATTTAGAATTTAGGACGCTTGAGATTATTCAGAATTCTAGGATGCTAGGATGAGATTATTCAGAATCTAGGATGCCTGAGATTATTCAGAATCCAGGATGCCTGAGATTATTCAGAATCCAGGATGCCTGAGATTATTCAGAATCTAGGAAGCGTCAGATTATTCAGAATCCAGGATGCCTGAGATTATTCAGAATCCAGGATGCCTGAGATTATTCAGAATCCAGGATGCCTGAGATTATTCAGAATCTAGGAAGCCTCAGATTATTCAGAATCCAGGATGCCTGAGATTATTCAGAATCTAGGATGCCTAAGATTATTCAGAATCTAGGACGCCAGAGAAAAATTATTATCTTCTCAAAAACTGCAGTGACAAATTGTGTTTTGGAAATATTGATATACAAAGAGGACCCTGCTTAATTGAGGACTATTAAGCAAATATATGCTCGGGCATTCCTTAAGATTTTACAGGAACCCTTCTTTCTCTCAAATCAATTTAGTAAATCGCCCCTAAGGAACAAAGCCTATGTTATTTGTATGCTTTTTTCTCAATTGATTGCAGTGTAATTTTTTTAAAATTAAGTCCACCTACATCTATACCAAACCAGAAAAGGGTCACATGAGCTCCTGGAGCGGAATTGGAGCATGATGTTACTTGTTAAAGAATACAGCATGTACCACGGGTATTCAATTAATCACACTTGATGAACGGATGAAGGAAGTTTGTAATGATATCCACTCATCTCGGGCGCCCACCATAATTCCGTTGAAAGAGATTTATTCAATTTTAAATAAATCTGCTTAGCATTATATGTTCAAATTAAAAAAAAGTTATGTTTTTTTTAAATACGTATGCTTACAAACTATCCTACTTTGTAAATATCTGAAAAAATTACGATTTTCTCCACTATCAAAAGGTGAAAATCTAGCCGTTACAGTTGTGACAATTATTTAAACTAATTTTTCTGATGAAGTATTCTTTTAAAGTTGTATATCTTATTAGTACAAAAATTATGTAAAAAACGTGATTAGTTACTTAGGTTCCTGAAACTTTCGATACATGACAAGATTATATATTTATTTATTATATAAGTTAGGTAACCTTGATACATGCTATAAATAAATAATATTCATTCAATATAACTTATTTCTTTACTGTACCATGTATTAAGAAAAAAATTATGATTCAATAATCTGTTGCTTGATAATTTTTATTTATGTTATGATAATTTCATCTATTAAACTGGTATTTGAAATATTTACTTGAAAAAGTAATAAGCGATTTTACAATACTGCGATATTCAAAGATACCAAGAAATATACAAAAGATGTGAAAAAAATAATGAACAATGAATAAAACTGATAGTTCCCACGATGCTTGTAAGCCTTAGATCCATGGTTTTGACTTAATGAAAATTTTCATATTTTACATGAAACTATGCTCTAATAATATATATACACAGAACAAAGTAAACATATTGATTTTAATAATAATTTAAATGTTTAGTTACAAAGTCTTAACTTTTCACTAGTCCCTGAATACTTCAATAATAAATTTTACAAAATTTGAAATGGCTATCGAAATTTTTAAGAAAAAAATGATAAAAGCGATTCTTCCAGTTCGCTTTTGTCATAATCGATCAGTGAAGATTTGATCAAAAAGTTTCAAAATTTTCCAAGATTTCATTCTTATTTCCTGAATGCATCCAACAATGCATTCAGAAATGCATGCATTCTTATTTTCAGAATGCATTCAAGAACTTTTTTTTCTTCTTACAATAGGCTCTAATCTATAGTATTATATATTCCATAATAAGGAGAGAAACAAGAAACAAAGATGAATATTGTATTGTTCTTTTTGTATGTGTACCTTTAGATAAGCAGGCGAACAACCTGAATAATCGCTGAATAACTTACTTCTCATCCCTTTGTACAAACAACAGACACATGTATTGCTTGATTGATTGCCATTTGTTTCTTCTTTTAGCAATTCTTTTACTTTCCCTTCTTTCTTCGCTGATCCTAATTGCTACTGAACATTAGCATCGATTTTTATATAGTGATAAATATTTATATAGAAGCATATTTACCTACATTTTCTAAAATATACCACTCTCTGTCATAATTAATTAGATCCTTTTAAATGTTCAATAAATACAATATCCCTTGCTTTAAAGTATTTTTAATATTTTTTTTCTAATTCAATTAATTCATGTGACTTTAATAAATAAATATACATTTTACTCTTAGAAAATATTTTATAAAGGCATTTTATAACTAATTTTTTTAAGATGTCCATAAGCAAATATCAGTATTATCGTCACAGGTCCCCTTGTTTTCATTGTCAAAGCAAATTTAACTTTCAATGCAAAATACAAAATCAATATTCATTGAACAGTTAAGTAATTTAAAATAAATTATTTATGAATTTGTACAAACTTGGCTTATTTAGAAGTAATAAATAGGTTTAGTTGATGAATATTATACTCGTATTTATTAATTGTATGAGCATTTACATTAAAATTAAATAGGCACATTGATCATATGTTTAAAAATAATAGAAAATGTTAGGAAATTTATTACATGATATATTTGATATATATTTATCGATCCATTATCAACGTTCTGTAAAATTTTTTGGTATGCCTTCAAAAGTTATAGTAAATATGAATAAAGTGCCTATTATAATGTTCTCTGAATTATCAATAGGAATGTCGTATATTAGTATTTTTAGCTGATACTAGAAAATGTGATAAAGACAGGACAGATCTTGCAGGTTTATTTCGGACAATTCAGTCTTAATTCGATCAAAGAAGGACAATAGTCATGCTGTTGTTACTTATGGCACTTGTCATAGAAAAGTCCTTTGACAAAGTCAGCGATTTAATCCGACTTTGTGTAGTAGCTTCTGGTTGTAAAAACCCCTGAGTACCCGAGGACAGAAGTCTGACTTCTAGCTCATATGAAGATGATATTCTCACACTTGCTTGCACAACCCTTAGCCTTACATGGGGGTTCTTTCACACACTTCATAGACAGAACATAGGATAAAGAACAACCATGGCTGAATCAGGACTCGAACTCGAACTCGGGATGCCCAGATCACGGAAAGACGTGCAACCCCTAGACCAGGATGCCGGAAGTTATGGAGATAACACAGATTTTAATACAAATATGTAACATCAGCTGCCTGAAAGACTACAATCTACAACTATCAGGGGAAGGCAACTTGAAGGCGAACCAAAGTTCAGAGAGGGAGAGCGAGAGAGTTCTTCAATCTGCACTTATCGCTGAAGCCTGACGAAGTTGCCAACAAAAGGTTAAAAATTAGACAGGGAGAATGGTTGTTGGCATTCATAGTTAAATCCCCTTTTCTAAAGCAGTTACAAAATACAGGTACATCAAGCCGTTCTTTATTATATTAGAAGATATATTTAATGTGGATTTTTGTTCATTACGGGAAATTTCTGAATATAAAATCAGGAAATTGCAAATATGCATTGGTTTAAAAACTATGTAACTGTAGATTTTATTGATTAAGATTACTGTATAATGTGCCATCTTATTCAAAAAGTTAAATCCGAATTATTGCTTGATAGTTGATATTGTAATTACTCACTGAATTACTCAATGAAAGTAATTCGTTGATCACGATAGTTTTTATTTGGATATAGAAATGGGAAAGCTTAAGAAAAATTTTCATCGGGTGTATTTACTTTTTACTTTTTCCAGCCAAAAAGTTATTGAATTATTCCTTAAAGATCAACGATATTCTAGTTGATAATTGCCAAGTCAAATCAACAATCAAAACAGATTATCATATTACAAAATGGGAAATTAAACAGGATCTGCAAATTCCTTATGCAGACATTGAAAATATTTAAGGTAAATTTACAGCAAAAAAAAAAAAGGAAATGAAAATTGATTTATGAGTTTCTTGTGATTTGAAATAAACTCTCTTAGAAACGGCCCTGACATCGAATTCATGAATGATAATAAAAACGATCCATTTTTGAAACGTTTGTTTTTTGGAGAGAAAAAATAGATTAATAGCAATGAAAATAAATTATGATCTAGGGTAAATGAGATCCAAATCTGATTATTATTAACGCCTCATTTTAATGGATAACAAATTAATTATACGGTTTTGAAAATTTAAATCTCAAATAGACGGTGAATTCAGATTATTCCATTCAATAAGTAAGTAACATCACATAATTTTATTGACGAAATAATGTAATTGAAGGAAAATTAGTAGAATGGAATTACGATGATTCACTCATACTATAAAGTAGTTCTACTGAATTAGAATTAGAATTTTCAAATAATAAAAATATATTTTGTGAAAACCAAACTGAATCAAATATATTTTTGTGATACACAGTTTCAATTTATTTCAATTATAATAACTTTTCAAATTCAATATTATTCTCATTATATTTGAAATAATATGTCACATTTTCTTAATTTTTGAAACCTCATTTTTGATTTATGATTCAAATTCATTTAATTTTATACCTATTTTAAAATATATCTCACAATATTTCAAGCAATATTACACTTAAATGTCACTAAAATTCTTTTTTATTTAATTTTGTATCCTAATTAATTTCCTCATCGTAAATTTTAAATTCTCCTGATGAATATTACCGATAATGACGTACATTATAAAAGACCAATGAAAATTCTTTTAGTTAAATTTCAATTCCATTTGTATTTTATTCTCATTTTTAAACTAATGTTCCGCTGGCGATGTCTTAAATAACAGTATACATTTTAAGATAAGTAACTTCTGAATCTTCACATTTTTGCTTTATGTAACATTAACAAAGCATCAGTAAAATTAAGCTGATGTATTTTTATACATAAACAACGCTTATTCAAAGCAAGTAGTAATTTTTATATACCATGCCAGGATGCATAATTCTATTTCGGACGTGTTTGATTGCTATCCTTAGAAGAATAAGTCTTGAATAAAAGATGTTTATATACATGCATGCTCATTTGCTGTCATAAAATAAACGATATTGATCATCATTATCAATAAACATGAGGATATAAATATTTTTCTATTGTCCTTTCTATATTTTATTTAAATGTTCGGGAATTTTTTTCGCTTGAAAGATTGAAGGTCGGAGCGCAATCAAGGTTCAGCGATTGTAGGATTTAGTATATCTCTACTGACAATAAAAGAGAGAGCATGTCTCTGTGTGTGAATATGATAGAGTTCTACGAACTAGATAGTGTGTTTTATAGCAACCAAATTTCCCACAAATATATCTTGCAGGATGATAAATGCAAATAGGAGAGGAGATTTTCGAAATTTCAGTGGGATTTGAATTAGTTAAGAATTAATGGAAGGCATTTTTCAACTTAAAATATTATTGCATAAAGTTGACTATTCGGCCACCAGAAAAAGCTAGTATTAGAAAAGCAGCATCATAAAATGAAAAAAAATGTATAAAAAATGTAAATAATAATCTATTTTTATGTATATGTATATAAATGTAAATAAATATCTATTTTTTAAATATGACATAGACTTCATGTAATTGTAAGATTTGGTTATTTAATTATTTTATAATCTAATACATTAAAAGCAAAACATTTAGAACATTTATTAAAACATTTACTATACATATTAAATTTTTTGTTGAAAACTGCCAATGTTAAATATTTTAACTGTGCTTATTATATCTTTATATTCTGCTTATGATATTAGGTTAATTCTTTTAAAATCATATAAATTTATTACATTAAAAAATTTTGAGGATTTCACACTTGATCTTAAAATGGGTCTCTTTTTTTTTTTTTTTTTTTTTTTTAGTAGGCTTACGTATGTGTTGGCTAAATTGCCCAAAGTCAGTGCCTTTCCAGCTCACGTGATATTGTTTTTCGGATACATGAGCTTTAGGGTAGTAAACACTTATTTCAAAACTGATTTTCATGGATTGGTATGCGGATATCATACTAAGAAAAACTTTAATTTTTCTTGGCAAAAATTATATTTATCTTATATATTTTAATTAATATGTATAAAGATTTTAATTTATTAGATAAATTCTAGTAGGGAACTGAATTTATTTTTTGATTAAATCAATATAGTTTTCCGATTTTGAAACAAATTTTACTGCAGAAATAAAAAAAATAATTTCATCAAATTAAACAAATCAAAATTCAAGACATCAAGATTTACAACAGATTTAATAAATCATCTGATAATACAAGTTTCTGTGCCAGCCTTGAATGCAAATACTGCAAGCACTTGCGCAGATTCTGTAGTTTCTTGTCCCCGATGCTTGTATTTCTTATTATCTTCACCGATGATTATGAAGATAATATCTTCCAATCTGAGATTGCTTTTTGGAGACTTGGTTTCAATAAATATTGAAATCACAATGAATAAAGATCTTCCTTCAGGTTCTTAACAGTAATTTATGTTTCATCAGTAATCGTATATGAAGGATTTACATTGCCTTTCTTTTCATTCAACTCCACCTAAAATAATGAATACGGTAAACATTTTATATAAGCAATAAATTCAGTATTTCCGCATTTATTAATTTAATTCTTTTTTTTAATTTGCATATATATAAGTAAAAACCTTTTTTCTTTGAGTAGTGTTGAAATTTGTCTCTTCCCACTCTTCTCAAGGTTTAATTACTATAATTTTAACTGCATAATGTTCAGTTTCAGTATTATGTGAAAATCACACGCCTAAAAAGTAATATCGAGTTAGATATTTTTTTGGAACATGTCATTCTTCCACCACGTAAAAATTCGATGAGTTCAAATGTTTCATTTTTCTGTCTTCATACTGATGGTTATTTCTTCAAAAACTTAAAATTATCTCAGGAACCAACTTTTTGCTTAACAATAAAGAAACGAAACAAAGTTGTGATTTAAGAAAATTCTCTGTCCTTACTTAGCATCAAGCATTTCTTAGATTTATAATGTTTTTATTTTTTTTAGAAACAGCAAAACTACTTTCATTAAATTGAATCCTGAAATTCGAAATTAAGAGCTAACGAAGCAATACTAATATTTTTATGTTTTACAAAAAGATGATAAGTACGAAAATTTTTGTTCGAACGGAGCAACAGTCTTCGTTTTATAGTCTTCTTATCGAAAGAAAAAAAAAAGTTGTATTTTTATTTTCAACCAAATATTTTTTCGCAATTTTTTTACAATAAAAGTTTAATGATAATATCACGTAGGTACTCTAGTGTGGAAACTCAATGACACACACAAGAAGTAGAGCTAAACTAATTTATTAACTCAACTCTGAACTCAGAACACAGTGACTGACAGATCTCCTGCTTTTATACTAGCAGGGAAAGTTCCAGAATACTTTTCTGGATACAGCAAGAAAAGTCCAGAACACTTGTCTGGTAAACTAAAGAAAGGTCCAGAATCTTCTGGAATATAAAATAAAGGAAAACATAAAATCAAGGAATTAAATATTTACACATACTGTGATTCGCATTGTTTCTAGCTGTATTCGAACTTACGATCTCATAATTATGAGATCAGAGCAGTTGACTCACCATTAGGCCATGGTGAGTCAACTGCCTCTTTTCAATGCGGCAATAAAGTAAGAAATTAACAATCCATAAACAAAGCAAAATTAAGTTAAAATTATAAATAATCTTAATTTATATAGATATTTTCACTCAAAATAACATTACATATTACATTACATTTTATTAAAAACTTTATGTGTGGAAGATGATGTAGAAATATGTATCATTCCACATAAAAATTAGATTTTTTCTACTCCTACTTGTAGAAATATACTTTGCAAAGGACTCTTCTACTTTAGAAGACTTTCTATGATTTCGATATGCAAATCAAAATTAAATGAAATTTAACAAAATATTTATTTATTAACTAATAGAATTAATTATACAATGGAACATAAAGGTCAGTAAAAGAAAGGTGTCATAATAATAATTCTCTATTTGTTGTATGACACAGTTTTATTTTAAACCAGCTAAAAAAACATTTTTTTTGTCTAGAAAAATAATTAAATTGAACAATAGTTATGGAATTTTGTATTCAAAGATTGATAGTATTTGAAAAATCGCTTGGTTTGTTATTTCATATTTTTATAAATATTTGATAAATTCACAAGATTTATACATTTTTGGGTGAATAGTAGGATAATCGAAGGCATTTGAATATTCTTGTTTTCATAAAATTATTACTCATCCACTTCTTTAATTATGACTTCTGAAACTAATGAACTTACCTCGTTACATTTCGATTTCTTGGCATTTTCCTTAGGCTTAAAGTAGAGATTTCGGACAAATGGACTCATGTACTCGGGTTTGACGTCAGGTAGAGAAATCAAATAACCTTTGTAAGAATAAAATATAAAAATTACGTGCTTTTCTCTAATCTCAATACGCATATTCTTTCATTGAACTGATTTATTTACTAATTATTATTAGAAAGAATATATTATTCTTTCTGTACACTACAATTCAACAGAAATTTAATACAAAAGGCCATACGCTAGAACCAAAGGAAGAATTATAACAGCACCAGCAATATTACCTGCAACTGACTGCTCATACCAGTTAACGCTTGCATGGATAATACGAATTTAAGAATGTTTCGAATAAACTATTAAAATATTAATTCATATAAATTGTATATTTATCATAAAAGCGTGCTAAAACATTATCTGAGATGATATTATACAAATTATAGATATTAATGAATATTATTCAAATGTCATTGCCAAAAATTGAACAGAAGAAACACATATAATTATGACAAAAAAGAAATATTTTTATATCGGCAGTGCTTTAGTAAATATTAAATTTTATAATTCATCTGAAACATTTCATGACATATTTAAATGCCCGATATATATAAAAAAATATTTTTCTACCAAATAAAAATTTAGTGACGATATAGTCATTCTTGCAAAGGTATTAAAAAATAATTTTTTTTTAAATTTCTCTATTCTATTACCCATTTGTAATAAGATATTCACTCGAGAATTATTATAACATTACAAAAAATTTTATTCAAAATTTATAGGGGAAAAAACACCAAAAAAGGCATCAATGAATTTTAATAAGAAGGCTAAAATTTTGGTCAAATATACTCACACATTAAAATTAATTACAGTTGAAAAATAGACTTATAACACCAGCAAATCAACAATTCTACCCACATCTAATACAATAAGAGCCAAAGGGAGAACTGATAATCAATTCGTCGATATTACCTAATTGCCCTAAATAATTAATGCAGAGCCATATGGAGCTAAATAACCAGCAGTGAAAACTACACGAGTAACAAATATGCTATTTCCAAACATTTCTATCTGTATTCTATTTTATGTTCTGTATTGTGTTTTGAAATTAATATTATAGTGCTGTCATAGTGTAAAGTAATCTTAAACATTGTTCATATTAGCACAATGCAATGAAGAAATATTGTTGTTTCTGTAATTGATCTCAGTGAAATTATATGTAAAGAGATATGTAAGTAATCTGTAAAATCTACAGGGAAATTATATGTAAAGAGATATATAAGTAATCTATAAAGTTTCAGGGAAAACTATAAAAGCTGTAAATAAGTTACTACCAAATATTTCTTTTCTTCTATTTTATGTTCAGCAGTTGATCTCAGTGAAAATCTTCAGTGATCTTCAATTAAAACTACACGAACAACAAATAGGCTGCTACCGAACATTTCTCTCTTTTATTTTATGTTCTGTATTATGTTTTGAAATTAATATTGTAGAGATACTAGTCCTAGTACAAGATATCTTAAATATTGCTTATATTAACGCAACGCAATAAAGCAATGTTGTTCTTTCTGTAATTGAGCTGTAATAGAGGGGAAAAAAATGCAAACTTACTAAGAACATAGCTGGCTAGATAACCAACAATTATTACTATGATGAGGGAAAAAAAAGTTAACCACATGTATGACCACTTATATACTGGAAAGACGTATCTAAAAAGAAAAAATAATAATAAAGTTAATATATAATGCATTATTTATCTTAATTTCCCTGATTAACAACAAATATAGGCATTAAGTATATCGTTATTAAAGCAAATATGAAATAAAAGAGAGCAGACCATTAATGAATTAATAATTTAAATCAAATTAAAATATTGAAACAAAGGATTTTTTATTAATCATATCTGATTTTTTATTAATCATATTTTTCATAATGCATGGTGAATAAGAAGTCATTGAAAGAACGTTTCAGGAGTGGAAAAGCACGCACAAATAAGTATTTCGTATATAAAAAATGTACAAAGAGAAAGTATTGCAATCATTAAAAAAAAAGCACTTTCTAATTAGAGATATCGATGAATCAATTTCATACTTTCCTGAGTTCTAAAAACACATTTTTGGAATTATATCTGTGGACAGACACGATAACACAAAAGCGCTTTGAGCTATACTGATGAAATCTGGTATACTGACTTACTCCAAAGCTGTAGATTTTTGCCGAATTTTTCATTTATTGTATTTACAGGAAGATAAAATTCCGAAAATGTGTTTTTTCGACTCATGGATGACAGAAACGTGAGATACGTCAAAATCTTGAGTGAATCTATTTTTGTGAAGATTGTAATACTGTATATACGGAAAAGAGACAAATGCCGCTGTTTAAATAAATAAAATTTAGTATGTGACCTTGTTACTACAATTGTACTATCAGCAGACGAATTGTACTGTATCAGGTGAAAAAAAATAACGTGATCAAAATGTGTATTTGGCTTTTCTTTACTGTGCAACAAAACATAAATCTTTCATGTGTGTAAAGAATGAAATAAAAAATGAGGAGGTGAAAATAAAAATCTGAGCATTTGTGATGTTCATGGCCATGAACATGGTTTACAATTTCATCCGAGTGATAACACCTGCATTCAAAAACACACAAAGCAAGTTCTGGAAAGTACACTTTTGCTGGTCACGCTTTTATTTAATTGGGAGGATCTTAAACTCTAGTCTTAATTTACCCTTCGTATGCATGAAAGATTTGAAGGTGTAAAGAGAAAATGCTTCGTATTATAATGAGATGGATTCACGCATAGATGTAATATGCGTACCCAAGAGAAATGTCATTGAGAAATTATGCAGGGTGATACTGATTCTTTAAATTTCCTTTTGTATAGTAATAATACTCAATTTTTTTTTATTCAGTTAACCAGCATTTCATCAGAAAATATATCTAAGAGATTTCGGCTTTCTTTATAAGCAATTATTTTAAAACCTTAATGCATATATAGGTGTAAACCAAATACCAAAATCAAAACGCAATAGATTGATACTCCTGAATGTATAGAATATCCATAAAACAATTTTTCCTATCTAGAGGCAGATTTAGCTAAAAATAATGGATGAAGTCGTGGTCACCAAATATTGTATAAAATGTTTACATTTGCTTAATATCTTTACTTTGTACAACTTTTCTTATCTAGAGGCAGATTTAGCTAAAAATAATGGATGAAGTCGTGGTCACCAAATATTGTATAAAATGTTTACATTTGCTTAATATCTTTACTTTGTACAACTTTTCTTATCTAGAGGCAGATTTAGCTAAAAATAATGGATGAAGTCGTGGTCACCAAATATTGTATAAAATGTTTACATTTGCTTAATATCTTTACTTTGTACAACTTTTCTTATCTAGAGGCAGATTTAGCTAAAAATAATGGATGAAGTCGTGGTCACCAAATATTGTATAAAATGTTTACATTTGCTTAATATCTTTACTTTGTACAATTTTTCTTATCTAGAGGCAGATTTAGCTAAAAATAATGGATGAAGTCGTGGTCACCAAATATTGTATAAAATGTTTACATTTGCTTAATATCTTTACTTTGTACAACTTTTCTTATCTAGAGGCAGATTTAGCTAAAAATAATGGATGAAGTCGTGGTCACCAAATATTGTATAAAATGTTTACATTTGCTTAATATCTTTACTTTGTACAACTTTTCTTATTTAGAGGCAGATTTAGCTAAAAATAATGGATGAAGTCGTGGTCACCAAATATTGTATAAAATGTTTACATTTGCTTAATATCTTTACTTTGTACAACTTTTCTTATCTAGAGGCAGATTTAGCTAAAAATAATGAATGAAGTCGTGGTCACCAAATATTGTATAAAATGTTTACATTTGCTTAATATCTTTACTTTGTACAACTTTTCTTATCTAGAGGCAGATTTAGCTAAAAATAATGAATGAAGTCGTGGTCACCAAATATTGTATAAAATGTTTACATTTCTTAATATCTTTACTTTGTACAACTTTTCTTATCTAGAGGCAGATTTAGCTAAAAATAATGAATGAAGTCGTGGTCACCAAATATTGTATAAAATGTTTACATTTGCTTAATATCTTTACTTTGTACAACTTTTCTTATCTAGAGGCAGATTTAGCTAAAAATAATGGATGAAGTCGTGGTCACCAAATATTGTATAAAATGTTTACATTTGCTTAATATCTTTACTTTGTACAACTTTTCTTATCTAGAGGCAGATTTAGCTAAAAATAATGGATGAAGTCGTGGTCACCAAATGTTGTATAAAATGTTTACATTTGCTTAATATCTTTATTTCGTGCAACTTTTCTTATCTAGAGGCAGATTTAGCTAAAAATAATGGATGAAGTCGTGGTCATCAAACATTTTATAAAATGTTTACATTTGCTTAATCTCTTTATTTCGTGCAACTTTTCTTATCTAGAGGCAGATTTAGCTAAAAATAATGGATGAAGTCGTGGTCACCAAATATTGTATAAAATGTTTACATTTGCTTAATCTCTTTATTTCGTGCAACTTTTCTTATCTAGAGGCAGATTTAGCTAAAAATAATGGATGAAGTCGTGGTCACCAAATATTGTATAAAATGTTTACATTTGCTTAATATCTTTACTTTGTACAACTTTTCTTATCTAGAGGCAGATTTAGCTAAAAATAATGGATGAAGTCGTGGTCATCAAACATTTTATAAAATGTTTACATTTGCTTAATCTCTTTATTTCGTGCAATGTTTTAGAAACAGTCTCTTTTTTAAAGGGCTATCTAAATTCACGTGGAAAAATAAAATTGGAAACAAAAATATTTGAGAATTCATTCATTATAAATAGGGAAAAGATGTTTGCATATTCACTTATACTACATCACAAAAAACGATTTTTTCATAATTAATATTCCTAAAAATAATCAGGAAATAAATCGAGCTATACTTAATAAATATGAATCCCGTTACTTTTCATCTTCTATAAAAGGAAGAGAATGTGTGATGTTTTCTAAAAGAGTTGATGGTGTCGTGACTTGGAAAAATTCTATGCTTGAATTTGTAGAACATCCTGAAGTACTTCGTGATAAAGTCGGGATTTTAGCTTTCGCCACATAAGAGCCAAATCCCATCCATAAATATATAATGACACCTGTTATGAAGCCAACCAGAGTACCCTATAATAATACAAACAAAAATTTAAATTTAAAAAAATCAAAATAAGAAAATTAGAAACGAAAACCTAGAAATCATTCATATAACGAAGCATAATAGAAAGATACAAAGGAAACAGAGACCCAAGAAAAAATATAGGAAACAGAGACCCAAGAAAAAATATAGGAAACAGAGACCCAAAAGTAAATAAAATTAACACCGGCAATTATGTACTTGTATTTTAAAAAACTGATAAAAATATAATATGTCACAAGCTTTAAGATTATACTTTTAAGTGTAGTTAAACAGAGCTTAATATAAATTTTACCAGCTAAAATTTCTACAGTGATCTCATAATACAAGTTGGCCATTAAAGTGCGGCTTGGAATTTGAGTTCTTCATGTTCTTGACATCCTTCAGTAACGTTGAACCATTCTCATGATACTAAAATATATGTATCAATTTATAATGAAATCGGAATATGAAATTTGTGCTAAGTCCAAACGGCTAAAAATATGGAAATCATTCGTGATGAGAAAAATGATGCAAAGTATCTAATATCAGAAAGCATAGCTAAAAAGTTGAAACACAATTTTAATACCCAACATTTTTTTATAAAACTAAAAAGTTTAAATGAATAGTTTTGAAAAACGAATCATTCGAGTTTATTTCATACATTGAAAACACATTCGACGCTATGAAGCAAATCTTGGACACTATACGACGATGCGCAAAATAATAAAAAAACAGCTACAAAATGAACAAAAAGAGACAAATATCCCCTCAGTTAATAGGTGCTTTAAGTGTGACCAACTTTTAGCCATATGAAAATAATATGGAATTCATAATGTGTGTCAGATATCAATATGCCGGCGTCCTGGCATAGGGGTAGCGCGTCTTCCCCGTGATCTGGGCGTCCCGGGTTCGAGTCCCAGTTTGGGCATGGTTGTTCTTCTGTTGTTCTATCTGTGAGATGTGTGAATGTGCCCTCCTGTAAAAAGGGGTTGTGCAAGCGAATGAGTGATGCGTGAGTGGCAAAGTCGTACTCTTGGCCCTAGTTGGCGCTGCTATAAAAAATAAGAGACGTTCCCCTCAGGCTTAAATCGTTGTCTTCGTAACAGTGGGCTTGTCAGTGGCAAGTGCCATAACAAACAAACAACAAGATATCAATATGGGCCTAATTTCAAGTACATTATTATGAATCACCGTGTCTCAGTCAGTCTAACTTCTGAAATGTAAAATATGAGTGTATGTGTGTATGTATGTAATGATATATCATTAATTTATTTAATTCTCATTTAATTTTCCTTTCTTTTATCTTAGAATCGTACATATTACTGTATCTAATATTTTTTCTTATTTTCTTATCCAAATTAATTATTAGTTCTATTATTTAATTATTACCAAAACGTGCTCTGAAATCAACGCGCTCTCTTTCTCAACAAGAAATTACTTTTTCTTTGTTTTCCTATACCGCAAACGAAGACATACGAATCCTCGGCGCCTGTACAGGTTTCTCAAAGATACCTGCGATTCCCTTCCTTAAGTCGATGTGTGATCAATAAAATCGATATCTGAATGTCATAGTAAAAATACTGAAACAAAAAATTCTATACTTTTCTCTTATACTTCGATGTAAACTAATGTCTAACTACCTTCCTTATACAAATTATGTCTGTCGGATGAAGTAAATAGAAGTTAAAATTTCTTCTGCCATACATCTGTAAAATTATGTTTATATATACATATATATACCCTTGTTTCGAGTCAAATATAGTAAAACGAACAAACCAAAATGTCGTTTGCACTCTGTTGTAAGCTTGGGTGGAATATATATGAAAAAAGCTGCCAAAAGCGTCGATGCCTTATATTTTATACAAAGAAGGTCACCACACTAAAAATATTGCTCTAAATAGTATTCTGCATGTGCACATTAATATCTCTTGAGCAGTAATGAAATATTCAAAATACATTTTCTGTGCGTTTGTTATACTTACTAATGTCTGTGTTTTTGATCCAAAAACACCAAAATCTTCTCCATTGGATGTTTTCATGACTATTTGTTTTGCATGTAATTTATCTCCTCTTACTTTTTACAGTTTATGATATTTATTTTTATTTCATTCGTTATTTTTAGATGTAGATACTTCGAAACAGAAAAAATTGTTCCATAAACGCATTATTGTTTTAAGATTGGATGTCAATTCTTGCTTTAATTTCAATTTTACAGTAATTAAATATGACTCTCTTTGTATTCTTCCTCCTTCTTTGTGTGTATATATATATATATATATATATATATATATATATATATATATATATATATATATATATATATATATATATATATATATATATATATATATATATATATATATATATATATATATATATATATATATGTATGTATGTGTGTGTGTGTGTGTAAAGATATTTTAAACTCTTAATTTAAACCAAATTAATTTCCAAGATTTTATCTTAATTTAGCCATAGTAACTTCCTTCTAAAAATATTCTCTTATTTCGTGATCCAATTCCACTTTCGGTTTAATTAATTCCTTTATAAAACTAATGTGCCATCAATACTACGTATCAAACGAAAGTGATACTTCCGTTACCCTTGTCAAAGGTCAACATATGTATTCCGTCGGTACGTGGCCTGAAATCTCATGTTATATAAGACTAGTGATCATTTGTTTCGTTGTTTCATTACTTCTGCTTTTGTGTCGCACTGTAGCGGACGTGCCTTGTCCGCGTCTCTGCTTGTAAATAATTATGCTTTCACGAAATGGATATTAAAATTAATTAAAAAATATAACATATCTCTTCGACGTCTTCGAACCTGCATTCTGTTTTACACACACACACACGCACACACACACACACACACACACACACACACACACACACACACACACACACACACACACACACACACACACACACACACACACAGACACAGACACACACACACACATATATTGACTTCAACAAGACCTTTATAAAAATAAAAGATTTGATTCTCTTTTGTTTTGAAAATATTTCTTTCATTCTGGCTCCTAAGAATAAGTAGTAAGTAGATAAACAGAAAATCTTTTGAGCACATAAACTAGCCATTCGTGAGATGAGAAAAAAATTATACAGATTCATTCCAATTACTTACAGGTTCGTTTGCTGTCAAGCTGAACATTCCTAATGCATAAACACCTAGAATCGGACCTCCTACAACGCCAGTGATAATAGTGGCTGCTTCAACAACTCCTCGGAAATTAGCTACGATGAAAGTTACCAGCAAAGTGAGGCCGATGTATCCCACAGCTGTAAAGGAAAAAATATTTGCATCATTTTAGGTTTATAGTGATGATTAAATTTCATAATTAATTTTACTTTAGCTCTTACATTCATTTTCACTTTCTCGTATACAAAGTAAAGAGAAAGTATTGAAATGGTCAAGAAAACTCTTAATTTCTAACTCGAAATTTTAATGAATATTCACGTTTTGAGACCTCATTGAGTTTGATGTTTTTTTGTTTGAAATATGGTTGTCAGTTTGTGAACATGAAAACTAGAAAATGCTTTGAGCTAAACGGATGAAATTTGAGACGTGGACTTGTGGCGGATTTGTGATGAGCGAGGATAGAACCTGGTACCTTGTGGTTCGCAATCCAGTAACATGACCATGATACAAAAGCAATTGCTCGTGCAGCGTAGCTGTTAACTAGCTTATAAGCTTTCATCACAGACTTATGATCAAATTTGTAGATTTCTGCCAAATTTTGAACGAAATCAGTTCACAGGAAGTACAGCCGTTTGGCTGTTCGATGAGATAGAAGCTTGATAATTCCGATCGTAAAGTACTCGGTAAATAAAATCCAGTACGCATATTTGGCATCTAAAAAAATAACAATTTTGAACTAAGTTTGTCAAATAGCTGACCGCCTGCCGATTTGTATTGTTGCATGCATATAAATGGAGTAACTCATAAATGTAATGATGTATGTCAGTGAAATTCTTTATGATATTTTGCGATTACAGTTGTAATTCTAAATTTTGATTTCATTTGGTCGGTAAAAAAGGCATTCGAAATTTATATTCACATGATATATTGGTAAAAATGTTAGAATATATATATTTCGTAACTACACTCATGTCCAAAATTAAGGTCACAGACATAAAATCTGCGAAAAATGAAAAACTATTCACTGTGTTGTCCCGAAATTTGGCATAGAGGTACACTACAATGGAAGAAAGAACATAGACACATAACAACATGGAAAAGATTTTAATTGGGAATTAAGGAACAGGTTATATCAAAGAGTGTTAAATTATGAATCAGGGATAAAGCATTTATCTCGGGGAAAGCCTGTCTAATATGGAGTATGCTATACAGGCTTCACAACCAGCTTTCATACTGCTTATGAGGGTGTCAATAAATGCTTGGGGCAACAAAGCCCATTCTTCCAAAAGCGCGACTTTTAACTCTTAGAGGGTATTAGGAGGGGGTTACGCTGTGCAATGACTCTTCCGAGACCATCCCAAATATGTTCAATAGGATTAGGATCCGGAGATCTCGATTGCCAGTCCATACGTCGAATATCCTCTTCCTCAAGAAAATCATCAAGGATCTGGGTTCTGTGTGGACGCGCGTTATCGTCCATAAACATGAAGTCTGGGCCAAAAGCACCCCAGAACAACCTCACATAGGCTTCAAGGATCTCATCCCTATAGCGATGTGCATTGACAGTACCCACATCGAAGACGTGCAGTGGTGTACAACTGCCCAATGTTATGCCACCCCAGACAAGGATTCCTCTGCCACCAAATCTGTCGATTTCTTTTACGTAGGATGGATGATTTCGAGCTCCTCACTCTTTCCAGATGAAGATTCTACGAGTGTCACTCTGTGCGGTAAATCTCGACTCATCACAGAAAAGAACACGCACCCATTCTTGCTATGCCCAAGACTGATGTGTTCGGCACCAGAACAACCGGGCTTTTCTGTTGGATGCAGTCAAAGGGACGCACTCAACTGGTCGCCGGGCATAAAGGGCCATCTCTGCTAGACGTCTGTATACTATTTGTCTGGAAATTCTTATTAAAGACGCAGCAGCAAGGTCACAAACAAGTTGAGGAGCTGTTGTCAGCCTATGCCGTAGTGAACTTAATGTCAAATAGCGATCCTGTGCAGGCGTCGTTGCTCTGTGACAGCCTTGGCCGGCCTTCCTGGTTACAGTACCACTTGTTTGGAATTGATTCCACAACCTGAATACCACTTTCGGTGCCACTTGTAACTATCGAGCCACCTCCGCCTGAGACTGCCCAGCTTCAAGCCTGCGAACGGCTCTCCATCTCAAGGAATCGTCTAAACGATTATGAGAACTCATTTTCACTGGAAACAGGTAAATTTTTTTTTTAAATTCAATATTCACAAAATTGCAAGGAAAACTCCTAGATGCCTAAACGGTCTAATTTCAGTAGTTCCTCAAAAACTAACGCTAAACAACATTTTTTTCCCACAACAAAGGTTAATATCGTGTTATCGGTCCTTCACAATATACAAAATATAATTTGTGTAAATTTTACTGGTAGCTACTTAGAATGACTTTGAAAAACATTTTTGTGACCTTAATTTTGGACATGAGTGCATTTTTGCTAATTCGATAAAAGACATTTACTAAAGGTTCATAATTTTATGCTAGGAGAGGAAAACAAGACTTTATTATAGAGTACGCGAGTAGATTTCATGGAGATCACCCCTACTGTTTTTATCATTAAACTCACATGGAATCATTTCAGTTTAAAATTAGAAGATAATTATTGGTCATTTCATTTCATTTATTACTAAAAAGTACTACTTTTAATATAGAAATATTTCTTTGTGTATAAGCTATTACTCTTATACGATAACAATTCCTATATAAGATTAAAGGAAATGTAGCTATTATTTATTTCATCTAAACATTTTCTGCTTTTTTATATTCATTTCCTTTATAAAATGTTTATGCCTAAAATTGTATAAATTATTTTTAAAATATTATTTTACATTTAGATTATATCTTTGATTTCTGGAAATCTACAAAGAGAATGTATTGTTATCATCTTTTGTCTCTCGGATATTCTTAAGACATTCCATCCACTTTCATTGGGCCTCATCCTACGAGTATATCGAGTTGAAGAGCAATGAATTAGCTGATATCATGTCCAGGATTACTGCATTTAAAATCATGTATAGAGATAATGCACTCCTTTACTTTGAAGCCTCTTAATTAAAATTTTTTAAATGGAAGTAAATATAGAAAATCTTCGTATTGATTAAGTGGCTTTGTATCTGGCTGAGGCCCAGGAGAGTCCTTTTAATTCAAGAGTAAACTTTCTAGAAAACTGCAGACGACCCTTTCATGATTTATTGTTAAGATGACTAGTGCTCCATTCGTGTTCACCAGACTTTCCCCTTCCAACATTTGATTATCTAAGTTTTTACAAAAACTATGTTATAAAGGACACAATTTTATTCATCATCTTTTTGATGGTTTTTGAATTTATGGAACACTAGACTTTCTAGACTTACTATTAATGAAAGCAATTTTATAATCATCAAAAGTTTGATTTTGAAATTTCAACCTATCTCTACATTTCAAACCTTCCTGATTCCGAAAAGCGCATTTTCAGAATTTTATTGGTGAACGCGATAATTGAAATATGTTTTGAGCTATAAGGATGAAATTCGGAATGTCTTCTTTATACCAAATTTGTAGATTTCTGTCAAATTTTGAATAACATTCAAAATAGGAAGAATGTCGTTCTCTCTGTTTGACCAGCTGCAAGAGAACACGATAACGATAAGACGTGAAGAATTAAATAAAATTTCGTACATAGTTTTAGCGCCGGAAATTCTTATTGTTTGCAAATTTTGAAACGCATTCTTTGTTTAACCATTGGCCTTTCTCATGTATATGAACAAGATAACAATAAGCTGGAGTAGTATCCGGAAAACCTTTTCGTGTGCACTCTAACAAAGATGTTGTCCATCTCCTCTCCTCTTCATAAAATTGTGGATATCCTTATAACATTGAAAGGCCATAAATGCCAAGAATGAATGCTGAAAGTTTTATTTTCAGAGTTGAGATAGTTGTATATCTCATAGTATAGTAAAAGAACAAATAGTTTCTTATTAATTGCAGGACATTATCAAATACGATATATAGATATACAATTTTTTTTAACAAAATCTACAATATTTTGTAAATCTATATCGATATACAAAAATTTAGATTAAGTGTTATAACAATTCTATCTCGTAAGCATGGTATATTTGAGACTTTATTAAACAATTAAAACAGGATCGTCTTCAAGATAAATATTAGAAAAGGATTTACCTAGAAGTTTAGCAGCAAAAGTCATCCAAATGTCAGTAATCTTACAAGGGCAGTAAGGTTTAATGAAATCCTCGACGGTGATACCAGCCAATGAATTGACAGTTGAAGATAAAGTTCCAAGAGACGCGCTGAATATTCCAGCAATGCACAGACCAGTTAAACCCGGAATGCTGCCAAACATTTTTAGTATAGCAAAAGGGAATATCTGAAATATATAGGGAGTAGTCTTGATTTAGATGAACGATTTTTAACACAAGATTAAATTGCATTTTTCACTAATCCAGAAAGAAAAGTGGGTAATTCTAGCAATTTGTATTCAAAATTATCTGTCACATAAAAAAACACTATTATTTATTTTTCCTTATATTGAATTCTTGATTGAAGTAAAAGCATTTTTTAATCTTTTATTAACACTCAAAAAAGTGAAACCTAGTTCGAAAACTAGTTCGTTCTATTTTAATAAACATTCTCTCTTACATTACAATAAATTTATTTATACTTTTACTTAAAAGAATCATATGTAAGTTTTCCAAAATTGTTTTTAACAATTGTATGATTCCAATAAAATCGAAAACTTGTAAGTAAATTTACCATTACCAACTGTTATATGACTTTAATACCCTTTCCAACTCTAATTTCACGATTTATCAGGTACCCAATATATTTCTCTAAAGACCAGATTCAATATAAAAAATATATTATCACATGACAAACAGAGTTTTGTTCATATGGGAAAGGTTATGGTTATTCAGTTTGGTGCAAAGACATATTTGGGTTTCGAGGTCTTTGGAAATAGAACTAGTACGTTTGGTCAATTGATTATGCTTTTCATTTCAAGAATAATCTCACGTGAACCGTTTTTTGGTAAAACACCACTATTTGATTTCCATCTTTCATTACATTTGTTTCTTACTGCCATTTTTGATTTTTCTGCAAATAATAATAATAATAATAATAAATAAAAAAAAATAATAATGGAAATGAATGGAAATATGAATTGGACAGTGACATTGAAATGAAATGCGTCTTAACGTTTTCAAGCTGTTTTTTTTATTCTGAATTTTTGAATAAGAAATGTGAAAAACATATTATTAAAAATTAAACTAAAATGGATTTTGATCAAAATTAGATTTTGTGATTAATAATTTGATTTTAAACCCATATTATAAATTATAAAAAGTAGACTAATTTCTAATTTTAGGAACAATTTTTTCAAATAGATTCCTGGAGAATGCAATGCAAAATTATTTATATTGTCTGAATATATTCTAGATTTTGAAAATAACATTAAAACTTTGGTGAAAATTTATAATAACTGCTTTGTTATCTCTAAAATATTTATTTTAATAGAATTTTGTTTTTAATTCTAGTGCATTTTCCAGTCTCAAGTATACAATTTATTCATACGTAAATTTTCTTTTCCAATTAATAAAAAGTTTGAGCTCTAACGTAGTTCTAATATTTCAAAATTTCCACCAAAACAACAAAAAGTAAGAATTTTTGTAAATTTTTAATAATTAACGCATAGAAGTAATTTTTTATTATAAATAAAAGCAAATTCAAAAAAAATCTATTCAAGTTATTCAATATTATATATTTTGAGAAAAATTGTTCAACCTGTTCGGATACATTAATTTGAATAATATGCACAAAAGTAATGAATGAATATGAATAATATGCACAAAAAATACTTTCAACTTCTGATGAGATTTCGAACAATATTCGATTTTTCAAGATTATTGTGATAGGTCAAATTTGTTTCTACAAAAATATATTTATATCTTGAATGTATATTTGTAATATAAAAAACACATTAATGACAAACAAAATTAATTCATTGGTCTACAAAATCCATATTTGTGTGACATTTTGATTTTGTTTCGTGAAAGAATTTGTTGAATGAATGAATGAATTTGCAAAATAGTAAATTATTATTTTGTATTTCGATAACATGTATTTTATAATAAATCGCTGTTTCAATGAAAAGTGGCTTACTCGAAGCTGAAGTGATTAACAATGAAAATTTGATTTTTACAAAATTTGTATGAGGAAGTACAGCATACTATACTCGTATAATATTGGTATGACTGTGTAATATTAGTAATTTCTAATTAGAGATTTTCTCACTGCATAGGCAACGAGTTACTATTTGTTTTCTGTGTAAATCTTGATTATGTTTCAAACAGCGTTTACTAAACTAAAGATCGTTATCCTTTACTTTCCTTGTTGGACTTCTTGCAAAAACACTATATAACAGTATAGTAACTCATCAACGGTATATTTCTCATTATTTTCGTAACAGTATAACGGTTCATTGAAATTTAAAAGAAAATTTGTAAGGACGTTAGAGAAATTTCGTACTAAAGCAAGTTAAAATTCCCTAAATAGAATAATAAAGGAACATCTAAGGAAAATCAGACTTCGTTTTTCTAATGTAATGAACGAAAGGAGACTTAAAAACATCGAGCCTTACTTGATCGGGTGAGCTGAGCTTTACATTCTCGTCTTCCATCGGATCACAATCATGAAATAAGGCAAAAACAGCTATTCCATCCCAAACCGTAAATATGCGGAAAAGTAACATGAGTGGAAGGCTCAAAAGTAATGCTCTAGGATAAAAAAAATTGATTTTTTTACATAAAATACAATAATAAGAATATTTTATATATAATATTTTAAATTTAACTATGCAAAAAATTACCAATGAAACACTGCAGAATGTGGTTATTGTTCTAAAGGTATTTTTCAAAATATGCATTACGGTAAGATCAAATATATATATATATATATATATATATATATATATATACAAAAGTATTAGAATCAAGTTAATAGGAAAAACAAAAAATCAAAAATAATTATAAAAAATTTAAAAAAGAATCCGGCTTGAAGATTTTTTCAAGGGTCACCCTCAGGCAGGGATTCAAAGAAAGGGATTTTTTCTGTGAGGAAAAACAAACATTGTCTAAAAATGATTCCTCGTGACCCGAAAATCCCCTGAAATTATGCTCAAGAGATATACCATTTTAACAGAAAGGAAATATAAAACAACAAATAAGAAGAAATTAACCACAACAAAGATAACAATAAAAACAAACAATAGCACTAAAATTAAAAATAATTAAAAATAAAAACGAAAAGGCCAGTTTTTTTTTTTTTTTTTCGTTTTTATTTTTAATTATTTTCATCTGTGTTTTAGAAGTAGCTGCAATTGCGCTCTCTAAATACTATGAAGTTCTTTTTTGGTTTTAGTTTAAATAGGTTATAAATTTTAGTTGCGATTTCGAAACTGTTTTTGTTTCGTTTTCATTTCAGTTTCGTTTTCAAACTTTTTCTTACTTAAGATTGGTTATATATATATATATATATATATATATATATATATATATATATATATATATATATATATATATATATATATATATATATATATATATATATATATTTAGAACCATTACTGGTGTATGTCGATAAGTTCAGACAAGCGTTAGTGGGAGCTGGAATGATAAGTCGAAAAAAGCTAGAGAAAAAAGAAAAAGGAAATATTTTTGAAAAAATTTGTACAATCACTATATCGAAAATTATATTCGATATATAATCAATATATCTAATTATATTCTCAAGACAAATATTGATGAGTTGCAACTTATCATGTTTTCATATCAAGGTTTGACTGAACAGCACAAAGTTATTTTTATAAAAAGAGCAATCGCGAAAGAGAAGTTACCAATAGAAGCAATAATTTATTTGAAATTCCGAAAGAAAATTACCTCTCGCTGACGTTGGAGGCGTATTTCGAATATTAGTATCTAATGTTTACCGTGGTCGTAAACATGTCCAAAACATGCTGTCGATTTTTAGTAGAGCGGAGAAATCCAACTGTTATGAATTAACAAACAGAAATGGTGCCCTCAAGCAACAAATAAGCCGTTAATCTCATAATGCCGTTAGTTGTATGCCGTTAATCACATAATTTCCACGTATTTCGTTTCTTATTTAAATGTTCTATTTTTTAGGTTCAGCAATTTTTTATGTGCCGCTTTGTAAACTTTCTCCTATTTTGACTTATATCATAATATATTTTAATAATAAAGTGTGATTTTAAGCTTTGCAATTTTATCTTAATGTAATACTAATATTTTGATCCAAACATTATCTTCAGTGCTTGCTCAATGTCGATATATGTCGACAGTGAGAAGTAACGATATTTAGTATATACTTGAATTGACATTCTCTGGAAAACATGTTACAATTCGGTCAACCCATGATTTAAAAAAAGATACAAAAATATCAATGTCTAAATTTCAAAGCTTAGCAGTGTCAAGATATTTGGTGGATTATATATTCTTGAAGAAGTAATATATGCAGCTTTTGACTGTAAGCATTACATTTGTTCAAAAATCTATGTATGCACTTTTTTAAACATAAAACAAACCCTCAATGCAGTTCTTACCGTTCTTTCAGTAGTATGCTTTTGTTCTTCTAGGAATATCATCAATTATATGATGTGTTTTTAAATTATCGATTATCGTTGGGCATTAACTTGTTGACTGCCTTGTCACTCACATTCGCGTGATAGCAAAAGTGCTCAGACAATGTAGAATTTAATGGGAGTAGAACAAGCCTATGTTTAGTTTATATTTCCTTTTTCATCACGTTGCTAAATACTTGAATCACCTGTGATTCATACAGACTATATAATTAGATATTTTTTTCTTTATTACTATTAAAAGAGAGTAAGTAATTAGACATCTTATTAGACAGAGGTCCGAATCACAGGCATCAATCATGGCAGCGAACCCGTTAAATAATGAACCACATCTTTGTACAGTTTGTGCAAAATAAAAAGTTAGAAAACGCTTATTTTGAAAGCCACAATACACAAATTGCAGTCTATTCCCTTGTAGAAATTTATAAAAATAGTACACTCATATCAATCTATCATCTTTTATATATATTAAATTATTGATTAGTTGTTTGCCGAGTAATTAAAGGAATTTTCCTTGCTTAAGCAGCTGAAATTAATGAATGAAATGAAATTTAATTGCATATTAAGATTGTCGAAAGCCAATGAAAATGCATTTCAGAAAGAAAATCTTTCAAAAGCATTTGTCATTCTGCAAAACAAGTGACGTCGACTTAACAATGACTCATTAATTTAAGACTAATTTAGCGAAATGTAATTCACTTTTAATTCACAATAATTAAATTGACGAGAGCCGATTGTATGCACATCGCTTCCAAACAAAACTTTTTTCCAGCAGATGGCGCTACGGTATTGAGAAGGTGCAGCAAATTTGCTAAAAAATTAACAATAAAAGATACTGATGATACAAATTTTTCAGAATTATCGGAATGAAGAAAATTATATTAATAATTGCGACTGACGCGCGAAAAATCGATAATATAAAATTTTTTCAATGTTTGAATAATGAAAAATATATGTTTTGAAGTAAACGGTTCCAGAAAGTAATCCACAGAATTTTTTTTTTATTAATCAATATCAGGTAACAGTTTCTTTCTGCTGATTTTTACCTTTTTATATAAGATATTGAAATTCTTTTATTGTTAACTTTTTTGGGGGGATTTATATCCCAATATCTTTTATACTGCATATGAGATTAGATTTTATTCCGCTCTTAATTTTAGCAGCAGACATGTTGCAAAAGAGAATATTATAGTGTCCCTGCATTTTCTCATAAAATATGTATTTTTTAAACCGAAGTATCAATTTATTGCATAGTAAAATTTTGAAATTCTTATATATTCTAATTCAAAATAAGAATGATAAAATAAGATTTCATTCGTTTCAAAATTTCATATTTTACTGAATTCCTTGAACAAAAAAGAGATTTGTGCAAATTTAGAAATTTTATTTATTAAATAATCTATATTTTTATGAAATTAAACCTATAGAGCGTCTAAAAAATATCTGAATTTATATTTATCATTTTATGTATAGAATAAGAAAGAAGTGTAAAAAGAAGATGGAATATTAATTATTTAAAAAAAATAATAAAGAAAGAGTTCAACAAAGAGTATTAAAGATTTGTCTTTCGAAAATAATTTATTTCCTCGTAGATTCTCTCTCATGGCAGATTTCAGCGGTTATGGTAATGTCTGGTAATCGCAATATGGTAATTCTTAAAAGACAAAAAATATATGAAAGATTTATTGTATTTAAAGCTACAAATGATCAGTAAAACGTGACGTTTGGTAAAGGTTTTTTTAAACGTTAGCATTGCATATGGCATTTGTATTCAGACTTTTTTCGCTAACAAAATTTGAAAGAAAGCTATAGAAGAAAAATATAATGGATATTTATTTTAATATAATTGCAATATTATATTAGGGAATTCATAAGAAATGAACGTCTGGTGTAATTTTTCTATTCAGCTAACTGCTTATTAATACACGTATTTCCCTTTTTCTTTGTCCTGCTGAATATTCGAAGCTGCGATTATTTTCGAAAGCAATAAAAAAAAGTGATTTGTATTCCTATATTTCTTATTCAAGGATTATTTATTTATTCAAGGATTCTTAACAGATATTACTCAATATGGCCAACTATTACTCTATTCAACTCAATATGGCCAACATTACATTATAATCGAAGAAGGAAATTTGCTGAGAAATTTTTACAAGTGATTTTCTTTTAATCGAAATTCATGGACAGAAAAAAAAAATCTGTTCTAAAATACCATTCTTTGATTCCAGATGGTATCACTTGGGGATTTCCAAAATAAATAAATAAATTTTAAAAAGAAAAAAAATTAATAGAAGTGTTCACAAATGCTGAATATAGTTGTCATCATCTTCAGACACTATTAACAAATACAAAATGCTAATACAAAATTCAGTTTTCACTGCTTTTTATCGAAAATCAGCCATTATGATTAGATTTGAAATCGAAGCACAAAATTTTTAGAATAATATTTTTTTTTCGGTCCACAAAATCTGCTTTTAAGGGGAATATTTAAATGTATGTACAAAAATATTTAAAGGGATTTTTTTCACATCTTTTTTCTTTTTAATAAACCTAAAAAATTCGAAAAGAAGGCAAATATCGATATGTCCACTTGGCCTATTTACCAGATTTTTCCCACTTTGTTACGCTTATTTAAAATGGAAATCCAAAGAGTTTGCTCAAAGTAAAAAATAATAATAATAATAATTAAAATTTCTTTAAAATCTATGCTTTTTAAAAATTTACCCTAGCTGTAATTAAGCTATCTTAAGTACTGTTCGATTGGAACGTTAATAATTGTTAACCACTTAATTTTATCAACACATTTTAATCACCATGTGTTAGTAACTGCATTAATACTTCTTGGAAAATGAAGACAAATTACTAATAAAATCTCAAGAATTATAGAAGAGTTTTATTCCAACAACACTATTTCGTCATTCATATTTTAATTCGCATTTGAATATATTTTGATACACCCAGTTACAATTCTTTTGTTTCTTATGTATAATCAGTTTTTCATTTTTAAACTATTAATAAAATCTTAAGAAATCAGTATCAGAACGGTGCATTGCATCTGAAAAATGTTCAACAGAAGAAACAAATATAGAGTAAAGGTCTACAGCGAAAAAAATGGAGTATGGGAAAAAATATTTATCAGTCATTTTTGATATATACAAATTAATAACGGAATATTAGCTTGCTTTCCAAAACTGCATCTTCAGCTTAGAATGTCTAATAACTGAAGTAACTAATTAGAAATATCATCTAAAATCTAAGTAGGAGGCTACTTTCCTGCATAGTATGCCTTTTAGTAAGGAAGTTAGTTTCACTAATAGCTATAACAAAGGCTGAATTGATGCTAGATCACCCCCCCCCCTTCTTCAGCCTTAATAACTTTAGCGGCAAAAAAAAAAAAAAAAAAAAAAAGGATTTCCTATCCTTAAGGAATCTTCACAATACTACTTTTTCTCTAGAAGCTTCTTTGTCCTGTAACAAAAATATAAAAGTCGAGGATCTTTAAAGATGAAGACGACCCGAGAGAAGTCAGTAGTTGAGTGAAGTCTTTCTAATGCAAATTCTATCTGAGCACTTAGTGGAGTTACAGTAGTTTATATTCGAAATGCTATTTGTATACTGTAGTATACTGCAAGCGCTATTCTAGTGTATGCTTCAGTTGTGTTTTATTACCTATGCAAAAGTGTCGAAAAAAAAAAACGTATTTAACCGTTATTGAACTCTTTGGACATTTTCACCTTATACATAATGGATTTGGATTTTCCATAACAATATAGTATCAAGTATTTTCAAGAGTAAACATTCTTTCATGTTATTGCGTTTCAATGAAACATCAGATAAATCAAGTCCATAAAAAGAAAAACCGATATATATATACAAAACAAATCAAAATCAACGTATTCTCAACAATTTATCCATTTATCAACTACAAAATTATATTACATAACTTATAAGGAAACTTATTTCAAGATACATTTTGTTAATGTTTGAGATGTTTCAATACATCTCAAAATTTACTACTATAACAAATAAACGAATGATTATTAACTTCTTAATTTATTGTTTTCGATATATGGCTCATTCTGAAAAAGTTTTTTGCAATACTTACATTTGTGCTTTATGTAAATTTCCGATACTCAAAAACCTCTGAATCTGTGACTGGTTTGTACCAAAAGTAGCCAAGTAATAAACAATTCCATTTGCGATGGCATTCCAAAATGTGTAGCGTTTTGTCACATCACCAGACAAGCTGAAAAAGCAGATGTACATGAGTGTACTTAGATTTAAAAACACAATATTGACATTTAAATAGAATGAATAATGATTTTTCTTCCACAAAGGAAAATTATATTTTTACATCGTATAATGAATGTAAGATCTTACAATGATCTTTTTTGGTTCAACTGTCATATATCTGTCAGCTTAAATTCAATGTCTAGTGCTAGTAGTTTTTTTCAAAGGACTGCAGTTTCATTGTAAATTTTATTTGACAAAGTATCATGATCTTGTTTTTGGATTTTTAATATTCATCAAGTTTTATCCTTATTTAAATTATGTTAATATTTTAAAAGAACTTCCTACAGCTACCTCCTAAGAAGATTTTAATACTTTTACAGTGATATGATTTTATATTTTCTTTGGAGCAGCGCAATCAGCTTCATGGATCTTGCGATACAAAAAAAATCTAATCTCCTGGTTATTGCAATCTGAATTATAATTATGCCATTGCACAATGAACTTTAAATTCTAATCGTTTGATGTCTTATACTTTCCAATTAAGTTTTGGAATTTGTATTTCAAAATTTAAAAATCAGAAATAAAAATTAATTCATTGCTAAAAATGATGGATATTGATTTTTTTTTTGTTGCAAAACTGTTTTATGTATACAAAATAAGTATTGATTGATTTTAATATAAGTTTGCTGATGAATGCCTCTAGTAGACATAAAGATCATTTAGAAAATTTGTGTTTCAAAATTCAAAAAACAAAAATTAAGATGACAAACACATTAAATCGTCGCTAAAAATGATTCATATTGATTTTTTTCCAAATACTTTTTATATATACAAATTAGATAAACAGAAGCTTTTATGTAACTGTGTTGATGTATTTTCTATAGTAGACATAAAGATCATTAAGAGTACAATCATTTTAAATAAATGCGTTCGAAAATAAGAAGATACAAAACTAATCTTGAAGGTTTTTATAATGATTAAAATTTCAAAAAATAATTCCAATAACAACGCATTCTTAATTGATTGACTCAGAGAAATATCATGATTGGCATCAACACGCTTATACTATTTTTAAAAAGGAGGTTTAAGTTATAGAAAAAATATTCTGGGAATAACCGTAAGCATTACAAAGAATAAACCATAAACCTGCTAATATTCAATATGACTATTATCAAATAAAACAACACTTAGCATGCTGAAAAGGACGAGCATCACGAAGCACGGAATATGGGAGGAAAATTCTATTCATCATTGTTTTCGATAGTTTCTTTCGATTCATTCATATAGTTCTGTTCTTTTTAATTTTCAATTGATTTTGTATCATTAAAAAGACGAGTATAAGATACATATAAAACATTCTGGGAATAAACAATTACTACAAAGAAATGACCGTAAACAATGCAATTCTCAACGTGACTATATGTACCGAAAACAACTCGTGAGAGATGATGGACACTAAAGAAGCACGGAATCTAGGAAGATCTTTTCAATTTTGCATTTGATAATTTCTTTCAATTTATTACAAATTTTTACAAATTAATCTTTCAATTTTGCATTCGATAATTTCTTTCAATTTATTACAAATTTTTACAAATTACAAGTCTTTCTAATCAATCTATTACAAATTATTACTTTCTTTATTAAAAATATTTCAATTTATTACAAATTGCAGATTTGATAAGCATCAATAAACATTAGATCAGTTTTTCTAATTTCCATTTTCAATTGCTTTATTAGCTTTAGAAAAGAAGTGTGTAGGATACATAAAAACAATTTCTGGAGAAAATACCAAAAAGTACAGAGAAGCAACCGTAAATAATGGTCAACATGACTATCTTCATACAAAATAAAATTTCATACGAAACATGGAAAGGAAAACTTATATTCCATTATGTCCATTAGTGCCTTTCTGTTTATCACAATTTGCGGATTTGAGAGCCACTCATAAATCTTAGAACAATTTGATCGATTTCAACATTTTTAATTCGAATTCATTGTCACTTTATTATTATTTTGGTTTTAAAATTTACATTTATATAATGTTCAAATATGATCAAAAATTCCAATTTATTTTGCTAATATGAATTCATAGTTATAATTTTTTTAAAAAAAATATTATGCTACCATTTGTCATAATTTGACAGTTATGCAAAGCTTTTAATTAATAAAAATTAAAAAAAAAACTTCCAACAGATTAGATTTGAACTATTCTGAATAGTTTAAAATTTCTTTCTATTATTGATATGATTGAAGTGCGATTTACAATTTTTTATTAAAAATATTTTCTTTTTTATAGATATTAAAAATTAAATCGTATTCTTGAATAATATTCATTATTTTTTATTAAAATTATTTGCTCTTTATTTATTATTTATGGATTATTTATAAAAATTAAGCGATAGATTAAATCCTTTTGTCACTTTCACTTTAGAAAAATGATATTTTTAATTATAATCATAATCATTATTTTCTTATATCAAATTCTTGAATTAATTAATTTTTTGTGCGTAACTAAATTCTATTATATCAATATCTATGTATATTATATTATCCATCGATTATTCTGGCTGCTTGGAAGTCGTATTTCGACAAAATTGCTTATGATTATTCCGCGTATAAGCAAAAATATTTTACCAAATCAAAATAAGAACATATATTTCAATACCATTTTAGTGAAATATTAATAATTTATGAATTTAAATATCTAATCTGACCTCAGTTCCATGCACATGATTAAAGAATACGTAATAGTCACATTCGTTTATTTAGAAAATAAACTATCATCTCAGTATTTCAATTATTTTTGCCTATCATTTAATTCAGAATTGGCTAAGTGAAAATTTCCTTACTCAAAGAAAATAAGACGACCTCCTTCATTAGAAATACTGAAAGTCTCCTTGAAACCTTTCATCATTGATATTTTAACAATGACAGCGATCATGGCTGTGTACATAAGAAGGGCTTGGAAGACGATGGTCCATAGAACTGCTTTCAGACCTCCCTGTGAAAAAAGGAAGAGAGAAATTCTACTATAAAAAATTAGATTTAAGTTCTTATATTTAAGATTAGAGATAGATTAATTTTCTATTTTTGATTAAGAAGAATTTATCTATGCATTCATATGACCGACGTTTAAATTTTAAAAATCAAAATTCTTTATTAATCTTCTCTTTTCTTGAAGAGACAGGCCAAAGCTAGGTCTCAAAGTTTTCTCCATCTCACACTATCTAGCTTAGTAGAAATTCATTGGTTCCCTTCTATCTACTTCTTTTCTACACTATCCAAATATCTGATAAGTGCTCTTCCTTTTCATCAATTTTCATCTATTCTTGAAAAGTTCAGTTTTTAGTTGGAAATTCAATATTATATCTGGATATTTAACTCAACCATCTAATGCGAAATGCTTTTACTAATTTGCAAATGTTGGGTTTATCACATGTTTTATAAATTTCATGCTTATTTACAATTTTCTAAACTTATTTTTTTTATTGTTCCAAAGATCTGCAGCTGCCAAACAGGCGATAAATGACTGTTTGTTTCGCCAACTGGCGATAAGCATCAATCATACCTTTGGAGATGAACTTTGCTCTCCAACGGATACGAGTGACTCACTTCCTGCCTTCGCCAGCTGGCTTAGAACGTCTGTCTCCTGCTGGTCGATGGAATTACGGTCAATGTATCATGATCTATATATATTTGTTAATTTAATTTGTAATTAAAATTTATTTTTGTTATTTATATGGCTGGCAGTTTTCATTAAGTAAAAATGTTTTAATACTTTAATTTAAAGTAAATTTGGCAATGCGTGTTAAACCACGCACCAAAGATCTTCCTTAAGACTCTCCTCATAAAAATTAAGGACAAATTCTTTTTGTTAAGCGTCCAGAATTCATTCCTCTAGAGGATTTATCAAGTCTAATACATACTTCATTTTGTTTTTGTGTTCATAAATTTTGATTAAAATTGATTTCTATGGCTATTAAATTTCCTTTAGCCATGGATAGTTTATTTTTATTTAGAGTTTTATATCATTTCCAATATATTACATTAGCACTCGATTTCCGATTATTGCTCTTGAACTTTTTTTATTTTGTCATAAAAACTATAGAAAAAAAAAGCCGGGAGACAGAACTGATGTCAGTCCTTTTTGTAGATGAGGCAAGAAACGTGAATGATTGCAATGAGTTCAAGCGATTAGATGAGCGAGTTCTCTCACAGCGCTTTGTGCAATTATAATTGTTTATCATTGATTTGCTGCTTGTGGGCTCTGTTTATTGTAAATGCCATTTTGTGTTTATCTGTGTTTTGTTATAGCAACTTCGCGCTTTCGTATAGAATAAAATGTAGCCATCGTTTTTTTTACTTGATGGAATCTTTTTTCCGCACACATATCCAAAGAATTTTGGATTTTTCGTAATAATATAAATATATAATTAAATTTTCCTGTGAGAATATAAATGATTTATTTTTCAAATAAAATACCTTACTTGTGAGCTATAAAACATGCAAACAGCTGCTAGCGATAGGACGGAAGTCCATGTGGATAAACCAGTAACAGCGTTCAGTGCCAGCGATGGTGCGTAAAGTACAACCCCCATGTACAGAATCTAAGAAAAATATGTCCAAAAGTAAAATTACGAAGTATTTTATTCATAATTTGATTTCTGTGAAATTTTAGGAAAAAGATATATTCTTAAAGTTTGTTGCACGACAAGATAAAGAAATGACGTCAAAACGATGAAAGCAACAAACTACTATTATAATAATTTGAAGCTTTGTAAAATATTTGTATATTTTGTTCTCAAATCTGTGATTAAAAATAACAGAACAGCATATTATACATTTTAGTTAAAAACAGTTTGATTTAATAATAACATTATTTTCTTTATTCCCTGGAAAATTTATAATCAGTATTTTTTTTTTCAATGAAATACGAAAGTCTTAAAAAGTTAATCGCACTTTTAAGAAAGTAAAATAGAATAAAAATGTTATACTAACTTTAATTTTTTCCTAAAGTTGCTGGTAAAATCTATTTTTTGACCTAATTATCTTACAGTTCTACCTTACAGTTCTCGAGACATGGTGCAAATTTTCAATGCCTTCTGAAAAGAAAATTCGTCCTGTTTGGGGACCAGATGGAATGTAGGTGCCCAGATAAGGAATCTCGATTTTGAACACTGAATCCTTCCAAATACGTTTATGTAATCATGATGTGCATTAATTGGGCCTAGTTTATTTAAAAAAATTAGAGACTAGATCGTATCTCAAGTATCATTCTCTTTAGCCAGCCATGGCTAAAACCAATGAGATTTGGTGATGGATTTTCCTCATGTGTCTACAAAACGGGGTGTTTAATCTAACAAATCAACTCAATTACTCAATAATATATAAACCAATTACAATATTATTAACTCTCTCTGTCCAAAAAATACATGCAGACTACAGAAATCATTTTAATTCTAAATTATAGTTGAATACATAATGTGGCGTCGGAAACAGCTTTAAAAAACATCAGTAAAAGAACTGAGAATACTGCCTGAACTTGCCAAAATTACGTGAAATAATTTTAGTAGTTTGTTAATTTTTAAGAAATGGTTTTTAAACAATTTTATTAATTATATTTCGTTTCAAAATTTGGCGTTTTTGGATGCATAGTATATTGAAAAAGACATGAAGCCAATGATTTGCTTGAGATTCAGCAAGCAGTAAATTAAATATTTTTTTTATTTATTGAAATTACAAAACATAGATAATTAAAGAGTGAAATAATCTACTAGTACAAACAGTTACAGACACAAGCATAAGATATATTTTGAAAAAATATATTCATACCATTTGCAAAGTGAAAAGAACAGCTGTCAAAGTCCGAGTTGTTTTACCAAACCTTCTTTCTAAATACTTAAAAGAAAATAATAATAGTTAGTAACATATAACTTTTAATTATTTTCATTTTACCCTCTGAATTTATTAATTAATATTCATATAGACTCTTTTAAATCTTGTATCCGAAGAAAGTCATAAATGGATCTTTTTTATTTCCATGATTTGAAAGAAAAAGAAGAACTGATGTTGTGTGAAATTTTCTGTCATGAAATATCTTTATTACTATTTCTATTTAGTAAAGAAGTTAGAATTGATTACTAAATGATTGATAAATCATCTACAGTATAACAACAAATATCACAGCAAACTCTTATTGCGAATATAATTTTTTTAATTGTTTGAATTTTAATGTAGCAGTTAAAAGGTATTTCCACCTGTAAAAGTGAGAAACTACACAATATTTTATCAAAAATTATTGATGTATTTGTATTATTGATGTATTGATACGAATTATTGATGTATTTGTGCATATACCTGTTAAACGAAGCTTGATTCTTGTAATTCATCAACAGATATTTTTAAGGATTAAAATATAATAAAAATCATGTTATGTTTTAATAGTCTTTTACCTGTTCTGTCTATTGTCTAAATGAACATTCCTCATGCAATCAAGTTCTATGATGTCATAGCAAATTAGAAACCTGTCTGGGAAGTCTGGTTAATTTATTTTCTAATTGCATTGTTCCTTTCACGGTAATGTAACTTCATCTCTTTTTCTTCATATAAACTGCAGAGATAATGGATATGATATTCCTTCTTTAGCTTTTTAACATGGTAGGAAAACGATCTATTAACTCTATTACTTTTTGATAAATAATGAAAAATGATTTAATTCTATTGCAATAATGAAATAAATATTTGAAATTTATGCATTTTTTAATAGTTTAATTTACAGAAAAAGCTTTGCATTTAAATTAGTGTCATTCAAATTTTTTTAAAAAAATTTTTGATGTGTTTCAAAACATATTTTTGTGTAGTAATATTTTTAAAAATTCAATAAAGGTCGCAGTTTTGCTTAATTTTTAATTAATTAACATTATAATTAAAATTTGTATAAACATTACTCCAGCATATATTTCCGTCGTTCACCGAATATTTTCAACAAATTTGCTAATTCTAAATCTAACAATGTATCTTGTAGAGTGGCAACATACGCATTCTACATGGTTTCTAATAGAGATGAAATGAATTTTTAAATAATGAATCAAATATATCTAATTTACAGAAAAAATTAATTATTTAAAGATAAAATAAATTAATTATAATCATCATAATTAATTGTAATATATATTTTTCACTTAAAAATTATAGGGATTTTGTTCGTATGACATTAATTGTAGTTTAATTTATCTGAAGTATCGTTTTCACCATCTCAAGCATTTATAATCATGCTGCAAACCACCAGATTCTTAATAAAAATATATTCTAATTTTTATGTAACACACTAACAAAAGAGTGCTATGAAGTACATTTTATATTTTTGATTTCTTTCATATGAAATCATTTATCTAGTGTTTTTTTTTCAGAATCTTGTTCTTATTATTCTTCAGAAAGAAAGAATTATTAATAAAGAAACAACAAAGAATCATCCATTGATAAAAGAAGCGAGTGTTATGAAGTATTTTGTACTTGTTTCGTTTTACGACTCCCCAATGTTACTTAATGATTTTCAAATTATGTCTAGATCGTAAAGCTTTATTTTACATAGAATGCAAAGAAAATAGCATTCCTAGGACTTTTTGGCCATTTTCTGGTGATTAAGTCAAGAACTTTGAGAAAATGAATTTACTAGGCAATCTTCAGATTATGTTAAGATTGTTAACGCCGAGTTGCTAACGGCAAAACTTGCTATGCCCGGCATTTCTTGGCGATTTATCATGAGACTAATAAAAATAAATAAATGCCATATATTTCAATATTCAATATAAAATTTAGGAGATTTACCAACAAAAGGAGCTCTGAAAATTTACTCAGTAATCAAACAAATCCTTTATTTATTAAAACTAAAACAAATTTTTGTGACTGAGGGGGGGGGGCAAAAGCCACATTTTAAAGAGAACAAAATATTCTTCAATATATCAATTATTGCATAAAATAGATGGGGCTAGTTTTCCGAAACTTTCTCGAATATCCTCTAAGAAGATTATTTCTCTCTCATCTCCGCGGACTTTGTGCAAAGCTGTGAATAATAACAAGATTGTTCAGCTTTTTGTTTTCAGAACTCCGTACATGAAAGCTTTTTGCTACGAAGTACAATAAGGAAAACCGAACTGACTGACGCCAAAATTTGCAAACAAAAACGTTAACATTTACAAGAAACAACTTATATTTTAATAAAGATATCTTACTAAATTGCATTTATCTAAATTGTTCCATTTTTGAGCTATCGCGTTTTACATACAAGTGGAATTGCTTACCGAAAATGGTTCAAAATGTGATAAATATCTACTTCTTAGATGTACATCCCTGTAGCAAAATGAATTTAATTTTTTTAACATTTTGTAGTTATCTGATTCTCTTGTATTCAGAGAAAGACTTCCTGTGAATGGATCTCTTTCAAAGTTTGCAAAAAATTTGGGCCTTTTGTGCAAAGACCACATATCCAATTTAATTAATCTATCTTTAAGTGTTTTTGATATATCATGTTTAGATAAAGACATTTGGAGCAATAGAAATATAGGTAGAGATTATTGCAAAGATTTTTCAGGCTTAACCATGAAACGGAGAAATGTATCAAAATCTCGACGTAAAATTTTTTTTGCAGTTAAAATACTTTCTTTTTTCTTAATTGATAAAAGAAAAAGTAAAAATAACTTCTAACTTGGTAGCCAGAATAGACTTCGGCATGCGTATCGTTTAGTTGCAAAAGAAACGTACACACACCTTGAATGCGGATGTTTAAATGAAGCTACTCTGAGAATAAAACAAACGAGCACACTTGCATGACCAGTCCTAAGCCCGTTAACTAAACACCCAACCATTATCCTTCGAAAAAACCCGAAAATTCAGAAAAATCAAGTTGAGGCGTTCCGAAGGTTTAAACAAATTAATCAATTAAATGATAATTTTTTTCACGAAAATAATAAAATATTAAATTATTTTCTCAAACATAAAATTAAATAAAATTTTAAATTTTAGAAATTGAAGGCTAAATCAATGAAAAACTCGATGAAGCATGTATGGTGTTTGAGATGATGGATAAGGCGAACCACTTTAAAACTAAAACAAAGGCTTTTATTTCATGGTCTTTTATATGTGCCCAGATACAAATTATGCTACAATTATTATATGGATAAGAAAAAGTTACAGTTTGAATGATGGCGGATAACAGGTGGATAATCACTGAGATTCGAATCCGAGGTTTCACTGGTGAGATTTCAGTCCGCAGATCTCCTCAAATGAAAATTATTAAATAAAAGCGTTTAAAAATATTTTAAATGAATCAATAAATAATCCATAATCATTATAAGAGTCTTACAATCATTGAAATTAAGAAATAATATGTTACAGTAAAACAGTTTAAATATTCTTACCTCATATGATGTTGCTACTTTCATGTCGTAAAACACTGGAAGAAATCCATAGACTGCTATAAATCCTCCTATTGGAATACCCACGATGGACAAAAGTATTTCAGTTCCATAAAGATATGTTTCTGCAGGTATCCCCAGCACAGAAACGGATGACAAACAGGTGGCCATGACGGAAAAAGCTACAGGACCAATGCCCATCGCCCGGCTGCCCATTAAAAATTCATCCGTCGTTTTCTGTCTACCACCAGAAAAACGAAAATATACGCCAATTAGCGCAGAGACGGACAACATGATGGCTATCACTACATAATCGAAAATACCCAACCAGTTTGCCATAGTGGATTTGAAGAGATGTTCTGTTTTTCTGAAATTAAAAGAAGTATTGAATGAAATCTCACAATAAAAGATATCTACTAGTAATAACATAAGAATATAGGCTTTCTTAGATTATTCAGCTATAGAATAATTAAATCATAATTTCAATTAAATTATATCATCAACAAAAAGATTCTGAATTTCTGATACGTTTATTTCTGTTCTTATTTTTAAAATTACTTAAAATATCAGTTAAATCTTATAGAAATGGTAGGATGTGCCGATAAGACTTTACATTTCATAAATTTCAATTATCATAAATCGGAAATTTTCTTCATTTTTTATTATTATTAAGTGAGCTATTATTTGTCAATGGAACCAACGGGAGTGGTCTCTCTTAAACTTTCTCGCATACTCTCAAATATAGATGTTATCCCAGAAACTTCTTTGCATGGCATTGGTATATAATAGTTAAAAAATATTAACTTGTAGTGTGATTTTAGCATCTTTACTGAATCTATCATGTGATCCTTGGCAGTGCTTTTGGCGATTAATCCTTGGTATAATCAAAAAGTATCCAAAGTATCCAAAAATAGAATTTGAGTTTCATATGCGTTCTTCCCAACCGACTAATACAAAAATTTGATATAAAACTACATTTAAAGTCGCAAAATTATATACCAAATTTTATAAATTTGTCTCTACGTTTTAGAGATACCACATTTACATGTTTCTGAAAGTACAGACCGATAGACAGTCAAACCTTGCTGGATTTCGCTCAAAATTCGATACACTTCTCTCCTGAAGACGTGGAATCCGTGTAAGTAATTTTATCTATCTGGCTCTCTTCGTTTTGCAGTTATCGTGTTATTCGAGCCAGACAGGCAGGTTTCCCCTGAACGGATTTTGCTCAAAATTTTATAGAAATCTACAAATTTGGTATAAAACGTGTATACCAAATTTGTGTACATCATTTGTCTAGATCAATGCGTTTTTGAGTTGTCTGCCACAGATAGACAGACAGACATTTTCCAAAAATATATTTTTTGAACTCAAGGATTATTGAACTTTACAATCTCGATTTCGAATTTTTTGTTGATTGCTATACGTTTACGAGAAAATAAAAATTAGGAGATTTACAGTTAGTTTGAGAGAATATTTCAACCCGACTAAGCTACTATATTTCAAAATGTTCCGTCTATTTTCCATATTATATTTATGAAACAATACAACAGCTAAAAAATGACAACATTTAAGGACAGACATTAAAGGCGTATAATATTTGAATAACTCATTAGAATAAACAAATTGTTATGAAAGCAGTCATGAAGCACTTATACTGCAAAAGGAGGACTCAAGTAATTTCATGGCGGACATCGCAGCAAGGGGATATAAAACTGCAGGATATTGCATGGAATGAGATAATAAAAAAGAAAGGCTTAACATTTTAAAACTACACTACTCCTCCATTTCAAGAACTCTCGGGCACTTATCAAGCTTAGTACAGAACATTGAATTATTCGTTTAATGATAACTTCAAAGTTGTGAAGATTTCAAATATTTTGAAGTATGTTCAGCCATTTATAAGGCGATGGAAATTAATTATTTTTAAATAAGCATTTCTAAAAAAAATAAACTGTATCTTTCAAATTTCAAGTTCTGCAGTGGATTTATATTATGTTTCAATTTTTCTTTCATGAATATGAGGGCAAATGCCGTTCTGAAGTTTCAACTCACTCCTTAAATTATTATTCTGATGTTAATTTTCAATTTATTTTTCTTTCCTTTTAATTTTAGAGATTGTAAATGAAGAAAAATGTCAACTCTTAAATTAATTAAAATAATACAAAAAATAACTTTATCAAAAATGTATGTGAAATTAATTTTTAATATATGTAATATTTCATGAAATGAAGAATTACTTTATTTTCTTTTTGAAAATAAAATATATATATAAAAAAAAACTCGGCTGCAAATATAGTAAAATTATCTCAATTTTTTTTAAGAAAATACAATTTCCTAAATTTAAAAATTTAAATTAGAATTATATGATGCAAAAATTTTAATAATAGTAATTAATTTCAATACAACAAGAAAATGTTCTTTTCAAATTTTATACTTTTATATTGCAAAATGTTTTTCAAAAACCAGTTTAGTTATTAATAATCGAGAGAACTTACCTTTCGAACTTTTTATACGGGATCCTTAAATTTTCAGTGAATATATTATATAGATATAATTAAATGGTTTTATGAAAATTTAATTAATTCTCAACTTCACTGCATAATTGAGGTAAGTAATTCTATTAATTCTATTAAGTAATACAAATCATTACCTAATAGAACACTGATTCATTCAATTATCTGCAGAAAGCGTTAAGTTCGTTGGCTTTCTTACATCACTTCTGATTAATGCAATCTAAAACTGTTCCAAACATTACTAAAAAAGGACACGGCATCTGGGCGAAGCAAAGATTTCTCAATGAATAAGCTGGTTGAGAAAAGACTGTGACGTTTATGCTTCTTAATTCTGAATAACTTATTGCTTCCAACAAAACGACACACAATACAGAATGGATAAACAAACTATTCGCATGATGGATTTATGCATAAACGTAAGAGTCTTTAACACCTTGTATTTTCTTCTGAGTTAAATTATAGATTGCATGCTAGCAATTTCAAGCAGATTTATATATCCTTTGACGAGAAGCAAAAAAATAATAATAGGCGTATAATTTATTTTGATTTCCCCTTCAAAGAATATTAAGGACAAATAAAAAAGAAATATATGTAAAAAAATTTCGGCTGCAAATATAGTGAAATTATCTCAAATTTTTTTAAAAGAAAATACAATTTCCTAAATTTAAAAATTTAAATTAGAATTATATGATTTAATAATTTGAAATATATGAATAATAGTAATTAATTTCAATACAACAAGAGAATGTTCTTTTCAAATTTTATACTAATTTTTATATTGCAAAATGTTTTTCGAAAATCAGTTTAGTTATTAGTAATCGAGAGAACTTACCTTTGGAACGTCTTATATGGGATCCTTACACTTTCAGTGAATATATTATATAGATATAATTAAAGGGTTTTATGAAAATTTAATTAATTCTCAAGTTAAGTTAAATTATAGATTACATGCTAGCAATTTCAAGCAGATTTATATATCCTTTGATGAAAAGCAAAAAATAATAATAAGCGTATAATTTATTTTGATTTCCCCTTGAAAGAATATTAAGGACAAATAAAAAAGAAATATATATAAAAAAATTTCGGCTGCAAATATAGTGAAATTATCTCAATATATATTATATAGATATAATGAAATGGTTTTATGAAAATTTAATTAATTCTCTAAGTTGAGTTAAATTATAGATTACATGCTAGCAATTTCAAGCAGATTTATATATCCTTTGATGAGAAGCAAAAAATAATTATAGGTGTATAATTTATTTTGATTTCCCCTTCAAAGAATATTAAGGACAAATAAAAAAGAAAGAAATTCATTTTCATTTGTAAAATCGCTGTAGTTTTATATTTTTAACCATTTTGAATAAATTATTAATAAATAAAAGTCATGCATTGTAAAATTTCTTCGAGTATTCAACAATTCTAATCATACAAATCAAAAGGATTGTATATTCTATTTGGTAATTTAAGAATTATTTCATAATTAGAAAATATAAATCATAAATGAAAAATAATTTTTAAAAAACTAATTTGTTAAAAAAATATTTTTTAAGGAAAAATCGAAATACATCATCGCTGCTACATCTAAAACACAAATGAAATTCATATTTATACTTATATAGTATTAAAATGGAATAAAATGGTAAACTAAAGAAAACTGGTGAAAAATAATGAATCCGGCCTATACAGAGTCATCTATGTAACGATCTATAACAGAGACCTTTCTTGTGATGGATCAAATATGTACAATACATAGAGAATAAATTAGAAGTCCTAATTAGAAGTAAAAATTCAGTAGTAAAATTGATAAAATTTATGTTTTTTTTAAATATAATTATACAAATTCTTCGAAAGGTTTGAAAAAATATAAAATTGCGATATAATAATTGCACAGATGATATTAAAAAAAAAACAAAAAACAGAAAATTGCAAAAATCGTAGTAGTAAGTAAAAGATAGTCAAAATAAATTTTTTGCTCTGGAATACTTTTTTTCCTTAAATTTTGTTAAGTTCAATAAGAAGCGCAATTAAAGCAGAAATAGTGATTTAATATTTGGTTGTTATTAAAAGGTTGTGAAATAAGGAAAAAGTTCTGTGTGCTTTTATATCACTTCAACGCTGCCATTATTGTTTTTTGTCAATCTTAGAGTTTTTAAAGCGCTTGCAGCACCAAGCTTTTGCATTTGAAAATACTGATGCATTCAAAATAAAGATAACAGATGATATGTCTAGTGTCACAGTCGAAATGTTGGACAATGCTTAGCAAGAACCGAAGTACCGTTTGTCATTTTTCGAGCTACGACAGCTGCTCACATTTAAATTTACTGACTGAAATAGTTTATTTCAAATTATATAAACACTTTTACAATACAGCGAAACAACCATATGTCGAATTATAATTTTAAAAAATTAAATATTTTTTAAAAAAATTATTAAGTTAAAGATTTTGCCACCATCTTGTATTACCAAAATTACTTTGATAATATGCATCAAAGATCTATAACTAAAATTAATTTATACAAATATAGAATTTTGTTACCTGTCGGACGAATATGAGTTGTTAGTCTCATAGTTCAGTCACTTTTAATAAAGTCAATTAATGGAATTGTAAATTCTCTAAATGTGTCAATTTGCATTTAGATGTACTCTCTTTTAATGACTTAATGATTGCTGCAGGTCATGAAATATTGATATGTCATAACCAGCAGCAATATGAATGCTTCGAAACAAAACCTTTCAGGGTGAAAACCAATAAATTTATGAGGAATTCAAGGCTATCTTTTTATCTTCATCATCTGTTCACAAGAATTTCATTAGATCTTTATGAGCGATGTGGTATTGATTGCTGCTAGAACTATAAATATTATATGTCGTAAATCCTCTACAAAACAAAACCCATCGAATCAGAGACATCTTATGTCTTCATCATCTGTTCACAAGAATTTCATTAGATCTTTATGAGCGATGTGGTATTGATTGCTGCTAGAACTATAAATATTATATGTCGTAAATCCTCTACAAAACAAAACCCATCGAATCATAGACATCTTATGTCTTCATCATCTGTTCACAAGAATTTCATGCCAGATCTTTATGAACGATGTGGTATTGATTGCTGATACAACTATAAATATTATATGTCGTAAATCCTCTACAAAACAAAACCCATCGAATCATAGACATCTTATGTCTTCATCATCTGTTCACAAGAATTTCATCATGCTAGATCTTTATGAGCGATGTGGTATTGATTGCTGCTAGAACTATAAATATTATATGTCGTAAATCCTCTACAAAACAAAACCCATCGAATCATAGACATCTTATGTCTTCATCATCGGTTCACAAGAATTTCATCATGCTAGATCTTTATGAGCGATGTGGTATTGATTGCTGCTAGAACTATAAATATTATATGTCGTAAATCCTCTACAAAACAAAACCCATCGAATCATAGACATCTTATGTCTTCATCATCTGTTCACAAGAATTTCATCATGCTAGATCTTTATGAGCGATGTGGTATTGATTGCTGCTAGAACTATAAATATTATATGTCGTAAATCCTCTACAAAACAAAACCCATCGAATCATAGACATCTTATGTCTTCATCATCGGTTCACAAGAATTTCATCATGCTAGATCTTTATGAGCGATGTGGCATTGATTGCTGCTAGAACTATAAATATTATATGTCGTAAATCCTCTACAAAACAAAACCCATCGAATCATAGACATCTTATGTCTTCATCATCTGTTCACAAGAATTTCATCATGCTAGATCTTTATGAGCGATGTGGTATTGATTGCTGCTAGAACTATAAATATTATATGTCGTAAATCCTCTACAAAACAAAACCCATCGAATCATAGACATCTTATGTCTTCATCATCGGTTCACAAGAATTTCATCATGCTAGATCTTTATGAGCGATGTGGCATTGTTTGCTGCTAGAACTATAAATATTATATGTCGTAAATCCTCTACAAAACAAAACCCATCGAATCATAGACATCTTATGTCTTCATCATCGGTTCACAAGAATTTCATCATGCTAGATCTTTATGAGCGATGTGGCATTGATTGCTGCTAGAACTATAAATATTATATGTCGTAAATCCTCTACAAAACAAAACCCATCGAATCATAGACATCTTATGTCTTCATCATCTGTTCACAAGAATTTCATCATGCTAGATCTTTATGAGCGATGTGGTATTGATTGCTGCTAGAACTATAAATATTATATGTCGTAAATCCTCTACAAAACAAAACCCATCGAATCATAGACATCTTATGTCTTCATAATCTGTTCACAAGAATTTCATCATGCTAGATCTTTATGAGCGATGTGGCATTGATTGCTGCTAGAACTATAAATATTATATGTCGTAAATCCTCTACAAAACAAAACGCATCGAATCAGAGACATCTTATGTCTTCATCATCGGTTCACAAGAATTTCATGCCAGATCTTTATGAACGATGTGGTATTGATTGCTGCTACAACTATAAATATTATATGTCGTAAATCCTCTACAAAACAAAACCCATCGAATCATAGACATCTTACGTCTTCATCATAGACATATGTTCAGTAAAATTTCGTTAGTATAAACACTTAAGTAGCGATGTGGTAGGGATTGTGGTTACTCGTTCTTTCACTGTTGATTTAAATATAAATAGTGTATGTCATTTAAATTTTTCAAAAATCAAAAATCAAAGTTTTCGTTATAATCATCTGTTTACTAGAATGGTGTCATGACGGACTATTATGCAGCAACGACATGGTACTGCATTCTGCTTCAAGTATCATTTTTCATTTCCAAATTTATTTTCATAATTTTTGAAGGTTCCTAATGTTTCTAGCTGCAAGTTTAGATAATCACCACTCATGGAATTATATACCAATTTATAAAAACATATTAGTTAATTATAATTTTTTTGTTTTTTAATTACAATGTATCTTAATCTTAAATTTTCATAATTAAAATACCTGCCTTTGATAACTAGCTTGTTCCACGGGATATTGTATTTCCAGGAAGATAATACAGTCTATATTATTATTTTAAGTTTAAATTTGTGTTTGTTATTAGTCAAAGGTAAAAAAAAAAAAAAAATCACGAAATTAATTGAATCAGTCTACTATAAGTTTCTCCATGGGCATAATTCTATGCTTTAATGGATTAATAAAAATTTGAATTTCAGCATAATAACAAATGTAATATAGATAAATTACAATAGACTGTGTATCAAATTCAATTTTAGAAACTTATTATAATTTCATTAAATATATAACCATTAAAAAGTAAAATTTTTTTCTGAAAAATAACTTTAAATCATTCTCATGATACTATTTATTCAGAAGTTGTGAATGAGAAATACGCAATAAAAATTATTTAACTCTTTAATTATTATTATTTTAACATTTTTTGGGTTTCGGAAAGTTGAAAATGAATATCCTTTTGTCTTAAAGAGCATGTATGCCTTTATTTTGTTATGATTGAATAAATAAAATGAGATTTCATTAGAAGACATACAAACAAATGATTATCTTCATAAGAAGAGACATACTTAAAATAAATATATTGTTGCCTACAGTATTTTATTTTTATAGCATGAATAAAGCATCGACCATATTTCTTGCAAATTTCAAAGTTCAACAAAAAAGTCATCATGAAAATAGGAAATATGTTTTATCACCAGTAGTATCGATTTAAGATATATTTATTCATAATTATATTCCTAATTTTATATATATATTCATAATTTCTGAAATTCTCCGTATGATGATTTCATTCTGTATAATCTTTTTACAAATGCACATAAAGTAAAATATTCAAAAAAATTTAAAAAATTAAAATAGTGGTTGTGATTACTGAAAAATCCTTCAGTTTTAATTGGATCTAAATTCCTCTAAGGATTATGAATGTATCTTAAAGACCGTGTGTTAATTTCAAGCAGGAATCTCTAATAATAATAAATATGAATCAATGAGTCTGGGTGACCGTTGATTGCTGATTTCAAGCAAGAATCTCTAATAATAATAAAGATGAGTCAACGCGTCTGGGTGTACCGATATTTTTTAACTGTTGCTCACCAATACAAGTGATACATAAGTCATTAATACTTTACCATGCACAGAACTCCATGCGTGGATCTCTGAAATTAGAATTCTGAACTAGTCCTCACCTGAAGTCCACAATTTTATATGACGAATGATGCAATGTCATTAATAACAAAAAGTAAGCGAAAACCCTTGAAGGAGGTCACGCTTGCTGATTGTTTGTGTTTGTTTTAGCAATCATGCTTATTCTGCTTTTATAATAAGCATAATTAAGCAATTTATAATCATGAATTATAAAAATCATGTCTTTTATAATAAACAATAATAATCATGACCTAGCTCATGGCTTTTATTGCATATTTGAACAACAGAATGCAGATATATCTTCAAAAATATTAAAGGCATATCCTATCTATTATTTATGCGGAGAAATTATTTTGTAAATAAAATTTCTTTCAAAGATTGTAGTTTAAAATCTGACAAGAAAACTAAAAGAAAAATATGTGTTTTAAAACAAACGATTCCTTACATATTTCATTTAAGAAATGTAATTTTTCGTATATATGTGTAGCAATTAAAAAAAATGCCTCTTAATGCAGCTGAGCGAAACTGAAGAATATAAAATTAACCAGCTGAGTGGTCTCTCCGAAACTTTCTCGTATACTCTAAAATAAAATTTTTATCTCCTTCCCCGACATTAAATTGAGGACCTTGGGTAAGATCGCGAATAACTTGCATGATATTGGTGAAAGATAATTACAGAATATGAATTATTAGTGGCAAAACATGAATTACTTTGGCGTGAATCTAGCATTTTTAAGGAATCTACCGAGAGAATATACATTTTGGGACTTTTATTACTGACTGAGAGACAAAATTTGTCACAAAATATAATCAATTGTCACAAGATAACATGCAAAATTTCATTGATGTAGTGATTGGGTTTATGAGTTATTGTGTTTATATACATGCGGTCAACTTTTCAAAGATTTGGTTGAAAAATCTGGTAAGTATCTACATTTTAGATGCTAAACCTGTGTACGAAAACTTAGCTACCTGGATATTTTGAGTTTTATAGTAAAGGAGTTCACTTGAATTCGATGAACCAGCAGACAGACTTCCTTAGGAATAGATTTTGTTCGAAATTAGAAAGAAATTCACAAATTTAGTCATAATTCCATACACAAAATTTCTAATGGCTAGCTAAAAGACTGTTTGAGGGATCATGTTCATAGATAGACAAACTTAATGCCAAAAATGTATTTTCCGCAGTCAGCAAGGTCTGAAACATGAATTTTCAAAATCTCGAATTCGAATTTTTTGACGATTTAATACTTTATCTATACTAGAAAGTGAAATGGAGGGATTGGTTGATTTTTCAGTCAGATTTGAAATGCTTGTTATTGAAATGTTAATGGTAAATTATCACGAATATTTTTCTTGGGAAGTGATTGCTATAACCTTCTAAAATACTTAAAATTGTAATCCTGACGTAACTAACTACCTACATTATGTCTTCAAAGGGGAATGTAAAATTTGTGGAATCTGATTAGTATTATGTATGGTGTAATACAATAAATGCTTACAAACTTCTAAATAACATCCTTGACTTTTATTTAAAAACAATAACTCATATAAGCGGAAGCATATAAATAATGCTAAATCCTTGACTAACTGAATACATTTCCCTCTAAATAAATATTATTAATATCTAAATAAATAAATTGCTCCACAATTTTACACATGTTATGCAACTTCTTTTTTATTCTATTTTTAAATGTATGAAGTATTTTCATACCATTCCTTTTCAATGTAAGATATTTTATTAGAATAAAAGGGAATCCATAATAAATTATCTAAGATGCAAATTCATAAGTGAGTTAGTTATCAATAGAATTGGCAAAGCCTTTTTTTATACAAAGGACTCTTATAAAATCCAGATTTTTTAACATAAATTTTCGGAAAAAGGAAAGACGTTTTCGAAGAACATTTCAACAATAGTCTGTCGTTGATTCCAAGATTGCAGAAAGAAATTTTAGAATTTCATTTTCTTGTACAAATTAAAAAGAAAACAAAGGATAAAATTATGTATTAAAACGATATAAAGATAAGTTTGGATACACGCACAAATATAATTTTTTCTGCTGAGTTACGTATCGAAGAAAACTCAAACCATGCAATTGTTATTTTTGGCCAGTCTTATTTCCAAACCTAAATGGAAAAGGCAAAGTTTTCAGAACTACACCTCTCATTTCTGTTTTTCTTGACATATTTCTCATTTGCAACTGTGGAAAAATCAGTCTTTATATTTACAGGAGCTGCTTTCAGTCTTTCATTGAGTCGATGTTAATACTATGACAGTTTGTAGTCTTCTCCTTTACCAGGCAGTTACAGTCTTCTCCTTTTGCGTTTCCGTCTGAAATATATGAAATTCTTATTTTTACAAGATATTTTAGTATTCGAATAATATGCGTACTGATTTAAATAGATTTTTAAAAAATCCTAAGAATTGTAACGAATAATAAAGTACTCTACTGATACCAAAGATAATTATATATATGTTGATGTTTCAAAGACCAAGCTTAGAAAGGCCAACAGCTATTACATTTAACACAAATATTCTATGGAATGAGGGAATGTGCATGCATTTCTTAAAAATTTTAATTAAAATTGAGTGAAATTTTAATTTTTCTGTAGAAATTTCCGAAAATAATACGGCAAATAAATTAACGTTTGTATAATTTAATTCTGAGAATAATCTTTTCAATATATCAACTTTTCACGTAAGGTTTCATTATTAATTTTAATTCTGGAAAAGTATTTTAAGGGTATCTTACAACAGAATGTATATCATTCTTGAAGTGAAAGTTAAATAGTTTTCATTTTTGCTCTAACACTTCATGGCACTTTTTTTCCCGGTTGCAATCAAAATATGAAGATTATATTTATTTTTCATGTTAAATAGATTTCAGATACTTTTAATATTTTTTTTTATTTTTTAATAGGCTACTATTAAAGTTTAACATCAGAATAAGATAATGGAAAAAATTGTTAAGTTATATCATTTTTAAATAAAGATAGATTAACAGTGTATAATCTAAATGTCGGGCATACCCTTTTACAGTTGCATTATAAAACACTTCGAGGGTTACTTTGAGGAAGATGCTAAACTATCAGAAGTTATGATTTTTCTTAAGTGCGAAGAAAAAATGTACAGTACGTAAGAACGTAAAAATCAATTTTCGATTTTTAATTTGCAATAGCGCGGAAAAGTTGCCTTTTGGTGCAGATAAAATAAATATGAAAAATATTGGAGTATATTTTGAGGTGCTGCAAAAACGTTAAAGTTTCATAAAAACACATTTTTTGCAACTTTTTAAGGATTTTTGCGTGCATCGATTATGAAATAAAAAGCTTTCATTATGCATTGTCATGTGAATAGAAGTATAAAAGCAGTTTTATTATTGCACTGGCATGGCACTGAATCATTGCCGGAGCGGTTGTTATTGAGGTAAGGTGTATATTTGTTTGCGTCAGGTGACAAGGACAGACCTGGTTTCAAATCAGTAGCTTTGCCGATTTCAGTTGATTTGGTGTCTCCCCTCCGTCTATTGTACAACTGATTAACGTAACTGATTTTTTAGATTGTGCTTCGGTGCTTTGCTGTGAGTAAAAATAGCTCAGTCTAAATTAATGAAAGCAAGACAAATATTTGAGTGTTCTGTTTTTGGGAAATTTAGTGGTTTGCTTGAAGTTGAACACACTACTGACGAATCTATATTATATTAGACATAATCTCAAAATTGCTTCAGAGAAGGATCCTTCTGTAAGCGAAATATGTGACACTTTAATTCCCATATCCATCTAATAGACACGAAGCGATAAAACTACCAAGTGCCTGTGCGGTTTAACATTAAGTTAAAACTTTATACAGAAGGCATCTGAAGCTGAAGCAAATAGCTTAAGGGAATCGGTTATCGACTTTTCTTGGCTTCCTTGTCACATTCAAGCAGTGGTAAGAGCTGTAAAATTGGAGGCCGAATCGGCTCAAAATGTCTGTGGCTCCATCACAAGAGAAGGATACATAACAGCAAAAATTGACTGACGTGTGAATATGCCAAAATTTAATTTTAATAAACTGTTTAATGTGGAAGTGAAATAGAAACAAATATTTTGCAGCTGTAACATTTGTAATCATTAAGGATACAAAAGTAAGAAATGTAAAACTGGACATAAATATTTTTTTAATATTATACTTTGTAATAAATAATTTTTTCCAATTGTAATGCTTATATATGTATTTAAAATCATCTTTTGTAACATTATATGAACTACGAATTCTTAAAAATATTTTATCAACTTATCCACTTTTATATTTTATCAACTTTTTCGCACTATTACCAAACTAATATATAAAAAAAATGAAGACCATTTTCGTTCCACCCTAATGTACAGGATGGTTATAATTAAACTTCCTCTATAAACAGCATCCTACAACGTAAACGTATGAACGTATGCGAAAAGTATGCGAAATTTAATACATAGAATATACACGAGATGCGCACACGGAATTTCGAAAGAAAAAAATAGTTCGAAAATGTTCGCCTTTTCCAGAAAAATATTAATTTTAACACAATAAACAACCAAAAAGAAATACAGAAACAATATTAACATTTATTGACTAGTTTCTGACCAAATTCTCATCGAGTAAGGTTAGGAAAAAATAACAGTATTCTATTTTAGGGAAAAAAAAGTTCAGTTTGCAGAAGCAAGAACAGATTAGGACGAAATTGCACAAGAGAAGCAATTGTTAATCATGTTCAGGAGGATGTAGGGAAAGGTGCTCCATGTCAACACCCTCATTCGTCTGCGAAATTTCAAATCGATGGACAGTGTGTTCAACAGCAGATCATGACTGATCAGTTGCGATGCTTCGCACATGAAGTGTTATGGAGTTCTTGTCATTCAACATCGCAACACCGTCGCAACAAGATACCGTCATTATTACAGCCGAAAACATCGACATAAAACATGACAACGAATGCAAGTGTCTCTTACTCTAACCTGTTTTGCAAAAAGCTTCCTCTTCTTCGCAAGCATGCAAATTTCGATATTTTTTTTCCCCCTAGAATTGACAGCTTTTACCGTTTTTACATTTTATTACTCATAATTCTTATTCTGGATTGCTAATATTGTTTCTGTATTCCGTTTTGTTCGTTTATTATGTTAAATTTAAGGTTTTTCCCAGAAAAGCCACCCTCTGGTGAACATTTTGATTTAAAAGCTCTTTTTCAAACTTCCGTGAGCGCATCTCATGTATAGTCTACATACAAAATTTCACTGCAATTCATTTATCCATTTGCGTTGCAGGATGCTGTTTATAGGGGAAGTTTAATTATAACCACTCTGTATATGTATGAGGAATGAAAATTTTCTTTATCATTAGGTATTCGCATTCTTTTCAAATCCTGCTTTGATCTCTGAATTCCTACGAACTGAACTAAAACAGACATATGGAAAAAGTAATTTTAATCGATCATTTTAAAAATATGGCATTTCACATTAGGGCACGTTCCCTCTTTGTGTTTTCTATATCGGTTTTATTAGAAATTAAGAAAGACAGTTTCGGAATATTTGATTTTCGATCTTCAGATTTGACTGCTATCCGTTTCATTTTTCACGATAATATTTTAAAGTAGTAAAATAAATTACGGAAAAAGTTTTCAAATGCTAACACGATGATTCAACTTTTTTTTTCTCCTTTTTGCCAATAATTCCCTAAAAAGCTCTTAAAAGAGTTTAATAATTTCACAATGAAACATTTTTTTTAATCAAAAAGTAAATAATCTTGGAATGAACATAATTCAAAATACTTATGAAAGTTGGTTAATTTTTACTGTTAAAAATAAGAAAAACTTTTTTCTGACACCTAATCATAACTAATAATAAAGATGAAAATGCATGCGCACGATGTGTATTTGTATCTGTCTGGAGCTCCCCAGATCAGACTATTTTACTTGCAGCTAAAAGAAATGGTATGGACATTCACTTTAAAAAGAAAGGAATTACATAGCGCAGCGATATTTTAAAATTTCAATTAATCAAAAATATTAAATAAAATTAGGCATTTTTCAGTGATAGCTCCCAAAAATATTATTTTGGCATCATTTCAAAATTTAAAAAAAAGGTGCTTCTTAGCGAAATTATAATTTACTAGAAAGAATAAGTAATACTAAAGAATAATTTACTAGAGGAATAAAGAAATGATGTTACAATACTATGAAATTTAGAGATGGGATGGTATACACATTTACATTTTTAATAACGCTTTGATGACAAGAGGCTGGTTTCCATTAGAAAGGTCCATGACTACAATGAAGAGAACATATGTAACATAATGAAAGTAACAACTTTTATGTCTGGTAATATGATGATATCACAGGCACGAAGTTATAGCTAAATTATTTCGCTGAAGTTGAATATAATCACCATTTACGGCAAACCAGCTGGTAGCGAAGGGCGATTAATATATACGATAAGAAAATGCACTCCAAGAGAACACACTTATTCAAAATAAAACAATTTATTGCATGCAAAAAATTTGGATTGATTTTGTGAAGAAATGCAAAAATATTAACTTACCTTTTTAATTTTTAATTTGGATTTCTCTGTGTCCGCAGATGTTTTAAAATACAATTTTCTAACGAAAGGGCTAATAGTTTCCGGTTTTACTTCAGGCACATGGATACAAAATTCTTAAACAGAACAATATACATTAATTTCTTTTATCAAATCTAGTGAATCATTTGAAAACTTCATACAAAAGTTCATGACAACGCTCGCACTTTTAAGTTTAATAAATTAATAAATTAAAATAAAATATGCATTAAAATAAATTAATCAATAAAAATAAATTAATCAATAAAAATAATTTAATAAATTAAAATAAAACGGAAGGAATTAAGTTAAATACATAAAATGCCAAAAAATCTATTATGTTATTTACACTCTTTGAAAATAGATTTGTTTAAATGTGAATTGATTTTTGATATCGTAAAGTTTTAAACAATTTTCAAAGACAAATCTAATAATTATGATTTTAAAATTACAACGATTTACAAAGAATACTCAATTTAGTTTATAAGCAAAATATTTTAATTCTGATTCAAAAGGCTGTCAAATGCATTTTAATTCAATAAATAAAATAAAATTCGCACGTGATAATTCAATTGATATTATTCTTTTTTTAAAATATAAAAATCCTTAACAAATGAATATTCTTTTACATGCACATAATAGTTGATATACATGTTTGCTATGCTTCCTGAATAAAACTACGCCGGAATATTCATGATATGATGACGAATGCTATTTTTAATTCAAATACAGATTCAGATCTTGTACGTTCGAATTTTTACTTCATGTAAACCGTAGTAATCAGATATCATTTGAAATGACATCAAAAGAATGATGACACGCTACTGGAAAATAAAACAAATAGCTCCTAAATCGCTAAATGCTGTTTTAATATCTGTTTTATAGATCAAAAATATGTTTCGCTATACACTTTCTACCTAAAGATGATGTGGAAATAAAGGCTTTGAGGACCGCAGTAAAATTCAGATGTCCTTTTAATGGATTTATGAGGATTTTTTTTGCCTTAGAGTTATAAAGTCTTCTGCTATTCGTTAGTATAAAGGCTTAAACTTTCAGTTTAGCAACATGCGTGATTTATAAGTAGAAAATGCAAATTTCATTGGATGATATTTCGCGCAGTCGAATATGGTATACACAAGAGAAATTAACAGACTCATACTGTTAACCTCTCTCCGTCAAAAATGCATACAAAATATAGGAATTTAATGCAAGTAAATTCGATTTTTCCGCTTCTATCAAGCAGGCTTTTAAATTAATTTGTTCTTTCAAATTATTTCACATGTACAGTAGAGATTAGACTGATGGATTCTCTGAGCATTTTCGCTAGTACTCCCAAAGACAGAACTGCAACATATATTTTTTGTTCTGAATTTTTCTAGAAAAAGCAATGTAGATATTTTCAGATAATTACATAGTTCTCACGTGCAATCCGCTTTCTTTTTATCTAAGGAATAATGTCAGTGATAGAGATTGCAATACCGGTATACCGAATACCGGTATTTTGAGTCATTGCACAATTTTGTAATACCGGTATTCACAAGTTTAAATACCGGTTTTTTGCTATTTACTAAACATTTTTTTAATTGTCTCCACTATATGTTCAGGGATCGCGAAAATAGCAAAATAGTATACGTTTTTATTTTTATGTCTCCCTAACGGGTGAAATTAATTAGCTAATTAATGGCTTAATTAATTACTTAAATCCAAATTAGCGAAACATGGATTATCCCCGAAAGAAGATATTGTATCCTTAACGACTGATGGAGCAACAGTTATGAAAAAAGTTGGAAAGTTGATTGGTGCAAATCAGCAATTGTGCTATGCTCATGGAATTCAATTAGGAGTAATAGATGTTTTATACCAAAAAAATAAAGAACAGAAGAATCCAAATACTGTGGTTATAGAAACTTCGGATTCCAACTTTGAAGAGAGTAAGTGATATTGACAATGAAGATAATGACAATGTAATTGTTTAAGAAGATATTGCTAATAAGGATGAAATATTAACCCATCAAGAATTGCTTCCTATAATTTACAAAGTTCGAAAAATTGTTAAGATATTTAAACGTTCCCCTATAAAAAAATAGCATATTATTAAACTATATACTAACTGAAAATAAAACAGAATATATGTTAATATTAGATTCTAAAACACGTTGGAACAGTTCCTAATGATAGAACGATCTTTGAAACTGAGAAATCCAAAAAGCAATAATCGACTTAAACCTGTAAATTAATTTTTCAGATAGTGAATTAGACTTAATATCCAGAACTATATCAGCTCTACTTCCAATAAAATTGATTATTGAGGCATTATGTCGGAGAGATTCTAATTTATTAACAGCTAATGCAACAATAAATTTCATGTTGCAGTGACTGAAAGAACAGATCACATCACTATCTGAAGAATTATATATTACATTGAAAAATCGCACAGAAGAAAGGCATACCGAAATAGAAAATGTCTTATGGTATTTACATAATTATAATGATTTTAAAAATGAAAAGGAAAAAGAAAAGAAAATAACGAATTCAAATCTGATTAAGTTTAGAGTAAATTTTCTTAAAATTTGTTACCCAAAAACCTATCCACATTCAGAAGAATTCGGTTTAGTTATCGAAGATTATGATGATATTAATGTCGATAGTGAAAAGGAATTGCCTCTTGAACAAAAAATAGAATTCGCATTAAATAAAAAAAAAATCAACGAACCAAAATACAATAGAGAAATCAGCTATATCCAAAACCATCCGACGATAAATCGATTTGTTTGAAGATGAGGGATTTAGAGGTAAATACTTGGAAAAAATATATCGCGCATTGCTAACAGTACCACGAACTAGCGTTGATACCGAAAGAGCGTTTTCGACAGCTGGTAATTTTTGCACAAAATTACTTTTCAGGCTTAATGACAGTACAATTAATGCATTATGTTTTTTAAGATCACTTTTCAAAAATTTGTAATAGTACCACAGACTGAATAGTGATATTTACTGATTTTTACACTTTGTGATTTAAATAAATAAGATGTTTTTTACTTTTTTGCGTTCTTTATATACTGTTATAATTTATAGCTTACAAATTATTTTTTGTGATATTTACATTCTCGAATAAAACTGGCAAATACAAAGAAACTCCAGAGTTTTTTTCCTTTTTCTAAAATTTCTAATACCGGTATTAAAACCGGTATTCCGGTATTAAGATCTAAAAAATACCGAATACCGGTATTGAAATTTTTGTCCGGTATTGCAATCCCTAGTCAGTGCAAATAAGCTGTAACATAAAATATATTTTTTAAATTTTTTTTTCAGTTTATAAGTAAGTAGTAAATTAAATTCGTTTTATTATTACTCTCAGATTCGATGCATAAAAGAAGTCGATGAATAAAATAAAGTCCTTTAAAGCGTCGTATATTTTGTAAAATCCAAACAAGCAAGAATGGAAAGCGGGAATACCTGGTCAGCTGTATACCAATGGTCTTCTTGGAAAAGCTGTGCAACTGCTGGAATGTAAGCTCATTTGCAAGTTTATTAACAAATTGTGAAAGAGTAATCTGTTTCCTGGTAAGTTAATGAAAGTTGAGTTGAAATGAATCGGTTAAAGTTCTTTTAAACTGAAAAAATCCACCAGGAATTTTATCAAAATATTAATTGTACTATTGACTTGTGTTAAAAGGCCATCAATTGAGGAATTTGAATTCAAATGATTATAAGCCCATACCTTTATATCATCGTTGTCCAAATTTTAATTTATTTGGAACTATAGAAAGTGATCTAAAGCCTTTTCAAGTTAAAAACTGCTAAAATTCAAAATTGTTTCCTCCCAAGTCTGTATTAACATTTCGAATTCTTTTTATGTTATAAAGCATAAAATTGAAAATAAGTAAATTTTATAACAACTGCACAGCCGATAAAAAAATTATTAAAGTGGGGATTTTTTTTAATTATTGAAATTATGATAAAATATTTATATGTTGTTTATTTATTTGAAACTGATACAAAATTTTATTACAAAATCTAAATCAAGAAATATGGAAAATTTTAAAAATTATTTTTTAATGCAAAAAAGTACGACGGTATTTCTTGTATTCATATGTTTCACCTATACAGTTTATAAGATATTATTAAAATAATAACATATTTTGGTATAAAAATGCAATAAGGTTAATTAATATCTAATAATAACTTACTTAAAAGAAAGCTAGTTAGGTAACCGACAACTAATGTTATGACCACAGAAAACAGAGGAAGCCACATGTAAGACAGTTTGTAGACTATGAAAATGTCACTGAAAAGAGCAGAATATTTCATACAAAGAAAACAATGCTATCATTCGCCGTTATTTAATTTATTTATGCAATAACTAAACTATTTATAAATGCAATAATGAATTAATAGTTTTAATTTAGTACATTCTAGTTTTGATTGCAACTCAAGTGGCCAAATCAAGATAGAAAGTTTGAACTAACATTTAATTGCAATTCTGACATTGATAGAAGTTCGTGCTCTGAGATTTGATTTCAGCGTAATCCACTATTTGCCTTCAAAAGAATTTTTAATGAAATTTATTGGATTTTTTTTATTATTGAGAGTGTTATCTTCATGCAATTGCTGAAAAATATCTTAAAAATATATTTACAAGAAATTTACCTTACTGAAGATAAAATATGTGTGTGAATATCAGGAAAGTAGTAAGATTGCTGAGTTTTTGGTTTGTTCCTAAATTCCACATAAGATATTACACGATTTAAAATTTGTTTCCAACTTCAAACCTTAAATGTGTTAAATGGAACATATAAAAAATTTATACTATTCTGAATAGAAATTTCGGTATATTTTAAAAGTGATTTAAAAAATTGAAGAAAAATGAGTTATAACTGCTTAATAGTTATATGGAGCAATCTTCAGCGCCAAAAGGTTATTTTAATTAAAAATTGAGACTTATCTCAAACGGAATGTGATGGAGACAAAACGGTCATCGATCACATATTTAGTTTATGTACTTTCATCTCTACTAACAATAAAGTTGTTTTTGTTTAAATTTCAGTTACAATGCACACAAAATTCTGCCATTTCCCCACGATAATTCACAATAATATTATGTTTTCTTCAATTAAAAAAAATTATTTTAAAATACATTAAATTAATAATCATGTAGATTTTTTAATTTCGTCAATTTTCTAAAAATATTTTAACTTCGATTTTCATCAACAGATTAAATTATATAGCATTGAAATTCAAATCCTGCTTATTGTTTCATCAAATATTTAATAGCATGATCTTCAACCATTGTTGAAAACAAAGGAAGAAGGATACCGTTTCATATATGAATTACTTTTAATTATTTGAAAAATAAAAAATTGAGGTTACAAAATACATTAACCGGACAATTATGTTTTTGGTGATTGTGATTTCATTGGACATATTACAAGAGTCCATTTGATATTAAGCAGTATACAAAACGATACAAAGCAATCCTATTATGTTAACTTTAAATTATGGTGTAATTTAATACTTAAAATAATTTTACAAGGAAATTATGTTTATTAAAATATTCATAATTATACATAATACATATAAATAAATATAGTATACATAGAAATTATATATAAGAGACTTGATTAAAATAAACCCAATATTCCCGATGAACCAGGTGAACGCCAGAAATTACTAGTGCAAACTGAAAAGCGGCAAAATTGGAGAAGAGTCTAGGAATGGGGATTTTATGGCTTTATCAGTTATTTTTAATACATATAAATATTTATATATTGTTGGTAGAATTCCTAAAATGTTTTCTGAGTATCTGCTAAAATACTCTTTAATTATCTAGAATTATTGCAACTGAAGAAATAATCAAAATTCCTTGCTTATATAGAAATTCTCTTTGTCCTTTATCTTATAATATTATAATTTCCCCAGAGTCTCATCAATTACAGAGAGCTTACGCGCAATTTCCGGTATTTGCTAATATTCCTGAAATACGAATTCCATTTTCCCACACTACATATCATTCATGTAATTGACTTATTTGAACCGGTTATAATATATGCGAGACAACCTCTTGTAATTCAAAACATATAACATGAATTACTCAAATTTTTACTGCCTATAAACCAAAAATGCTTGTTACCTTTCTTCGTTTTTGGTGAGATGAAGTACATCAGTGGAGCTTTCTATTATAGTTGCATCAGTTGAAATATTAACAAATTCTGTGCTTGAATTCGTATAACAACCTGTAGTATTTCGAGGCAGGGTTGTAATTCCAGGTTTGGTGATGTAGTTACCAAACCCTGCCCAAGCATACAAAGTCACACCCGTCAAGAGACCTACCAATGTACCCTGGATAAGAGAATAGGTATATAAAGAATTATAGTGGATAAATGAATGAATATTAAACTACAAAATTGTGTGAATTTATTTACTTCAAAAGTGCAATTTAAAGAATGAAATTTAAATAAATGTACAATCAATTTATTCTCATAAATTTATTAATTATACTAAAGTTTCAATAGATATTTTATCAAGCTATTATTTAAATTATAATTAAATATATAAATATCTCTGTACATCAGAACAAGCAAAATATTTAATAATGAAATTTTCTGAATAACTTATTAATTGTTTTAAAATAGAATGAAATTCGAAGCATTCAAATTTGTTTTACTATATATGAACACAGTTATTGAAACATAAATTACTAGTGCGATTTTATGGTGACTACTGTTCTTCAAGGGATTCAAAAAGGTTGAAAGATTTAAATATGTTCTTTGTTTTTGGAAAAACTCTGAATGTAAGTAGAAAGACACCGATATTCTTCACCAAAAACTATTAATTGCAAATATTTTAATAATGTATAACAAACGACTAAATTTTTGAAAACTTATTTATTTTCACATTGTCAATTTTTCAAATAAGTCTCCGTCCTATTTTTCGTGTAATCTTTAAAATATATTCATAGAAACGAGAAGTTCTTGTCGTTCAATTTCATCTGATAACGTCATGCTTAATTTAATGATTTACTACATCAGAAATAAAGATTAATTTCGTCTTTTTTTTTTTTTTTACTTTGCTAATAAATTATTCCGAATAAAACTCATTGTTCTAGAAAGATTTGGCGATTTCATGTGTTTTTGAATCGCCAAATCTTTCTTAAAGGACAATGATGATGAAATTTAAACTAGTTTTCAATTGTATATAATGTACGAATTCCAAATTCTCAAAATTTTCATTATGAAATAATTAGAAATTATTTTCTTTAATCGATTAAAATTAAAATTCCTTTCGGTCTCTATCGACGCATATTCTTTCAAAATTACTGAAATTTTAATATAGGTCCAACATAATTATATAAAACATCCTAAGAGGCAGTTCTTTGCAATTAATAAAATTTACGATAAGAAAGCAAATGTGGTCACCATTTTATTAATACATTCATAAATGCACAATGCATTTCAGATTCCTATTTATACCACAAAGAAAGAGACCCAGAAGTCTCACTTCGAAGTTTGGGAAACGATTGTGGTGCCACCTCTGTTGATGATTTGTATGGGAACTAAGCATAAATCGGCGAATTTTCGAAACGAAACATGAAATTGCCTCCATTTTGAGCGTTCTGCTTGTTGTTTTCAGCGCGTTGCTGAAACCTTGAAGATTCTCTTTTGATTCATTTTTTTGCATTTGAAATTATTATTTTACTTGATTTATCTTGTTTGTGCATTTTCTCTTTTTTTATTTGTTTAGATTTTTCTTCCTTGTGTACTGTGTTTCTTGTATATTTTTAGAATGGATGCGAACGCCGGACCTTGTGTGACTACGAATAAAATCATCGAGAAAATTCTAAGTGAACAGATTTAGATGTTGTCTTTGTTGTAGAAGGCGGAATGAAACACCTGGATTGATATTATTCGAATTTAATTCGGATGAGAGCAGATATCTTTAATAATTGTTTTGAAATTGAATTTGAAAATAAATTGAACGAATTAGAATTACCTTATTTAGAGAACATGTGAAATTTCCATTTGTGTTATTGAATTACTGTCATATTTCGTAAATTTAATCATATAAAATAATATTTCTAGTTATATTTCATTGATTCTTATTTTTTTTTTCTTAATATATTTTAATGGATTTAATGCTTTATATATGACGGTATGGCAAAATTTTCCAATCTTTTGTTGTAATTTTAGTGTAATAATGCTCTGAATTTGAATGTTTAATAATAATGTAAGCGTGTGGAATAAAGAAAATGAATGTAAAACTGACAGTTCAGGTAGAGATAGTCATAATATAATACTTTTTTCTTATTATTAATTACGGCATACTTATTCTAAAACTTTCTACATCATCTGCTTAAGTATTTACGGATTAACCTACCACACTTATTATATTCTGTATAAATTTCCAAAACGTCTGAACAAAATTTTCACTTTATAGTCAGTTTCATTTTCAAAAGAATGAAGATTTATTTGTACTTAATGGACAGTAAATTCAAAATCACCTTTTAGATTAACTTCTACTTCTTTGATTTACATTCACTAGGAAGTTCAACTTTTATTTAATTAATGTCTTATTCATAATAATGTATAATATAAAAATGTTTTTTAATTAAAAAGAAAGAAGTTGCCTGAATTGTTTTCTACAGTATTTGTTTTATATTTGTAGGTACTTAGCCACTCTGTTGCAACTGCTTTGAATTTACATGTTGCAGCTAATAACACTGAGAACAAAGGAATTGAAACAGCAGAATTCCTTTGGAAAATTGACAAACGTTTTGACTGTGTTTATTCAAGAACATTGTATCATGAAAAGAAAGAATTATGTGCATTAACAAAGGGCAGTTTCCATATTTCGTTCTGAGAAGAAATGATAGAATGGATAGCAACATTGCATTTTAGATCAAGAAAAAGGAATAGGAGGAATGTTGTACCATGTAAAAATGGTTGGATCTGAGCCTTTATGTGCTTTCATTGGAATTTTGGAATATTTATTCACTAAAGTCAAATTTATCCTTACCAATAGATTTAATCTAGATGCTTTAGAGAATACATTTTCTTGTGTTAGACGACGTGGAAGCTTCCGAGACAATCCAGATGCTTATGAATTCAGATATACTATTCACAAAGTAATAATTACTAATTTTTTTAAAAAAAGTCAAAAAATAAAAACAGTGAGGATGATGATGCCTCTAATTTGATCTATTTCCCCTCTTTAAACAAGAAAGAATTGGGTGAGTTAATAAATGAAAATTCTGAGGACTTGGATGAAGAAAAGGAACAATATGACGTGGATAACTTGAACATAAGTACTATAAATATAGTGGAAGAAAATATTTTATCATATGTATCGGGTTTTCTAGCAAAGAAGTTTTTGTCTTCTCATAAATGTATTAAATGCAGAAAATTACTAGTAAATGATGAAAAAAGTTTAGATAATCATACATTTTTTTTATAATTTAAAGAATATGACATGCGTAAATCAGGATTAAAATGGCCAACTGAATATTTATTACAAGACTTTTCTAAATTATATGAATATTTTTCTGGTAATTTTAGCCTTTTTTTTCCAAAGAGATGGTAAAAGTCAGAAATTTAAAACTAAGTTACTTTAGTATTTTGTAATAATCACATAGAAAACAAAGAAAAAGCACAGTTTTATTTTTTTCTTTTATACGGATGATGTTTAAACATAGTATCAAAAAAATGAATGATGAAATAACAACCTACTTTTCTCGAAAAAAATTAAAGGTTCACATGTATAGTTTTTTAATTTTTTTTTTTGAAATTAATTAGTAATAGTTATGTCTGTTTGTTGTTTTCATGTTTTCCACTTTTTTAATTTACCATCTGAAGCATGTTAAAAATGTGACTCAAGCCAATTGTATTTTTATCTTGTAAAATTAGCATTGATATTGCATAAGAACCTTTTTCTCATAGATTTTAAACTTATAAAATTAACCACTCCTCATTTCTGGTTGACATTTCTTTTTCAAATGAGCTTATATTATATTTACTAATATTTTTGCCATGTAATATGTGGATTGTTTTCAGTTATTTTTTTCTTCAATAAAATAAGACAACATTATTTGGGTTGTTTGTTATTTATTACATGATTATTCTGTAATACTAAATATATGTATTTAATTTTGTTAGAATTTGTAAAAAAATTTCGGAAATTAATTTTTACTCTTAAAATAACTTACATACAATTAAATTAGAGTAGCCAAACCTAATATATGAGTGATTAAAGCTATATATGAGTAAAATTGATTAAAAGTGGTCCAAATTGGACTAAAATATTTTAAAACTCATAAATTGCAGTTTAAAATCTACTGATATATATTATAATTAATGGAAAGTGAAAGTTAATTATCAATAATAGAACTTAATATAAAATGCATTTCATCCATTGTAAAATTTCAAATTTGTTCTTTAGATAGTCAAAAATAAGTATTTACCTTACATATAAACTTTAAAAAATCATTTCTGGTGGAATAGAATTTTAAAAAAATCTGATGGAATTTCATAGTGAAGTGTAAATGTAATTTAATTAATCTGAAATTGCGGTAATAAAGCATCTGAATTTCACTAGTATACAACAAGCAAGGATGATTTTTTTTTTGTATAAGAAGGGAGAAATATGAAAAAAATAATTATTTCATTAACAATTTATTAGGGGATATTATCCCAAGACTGAAATTTGGCCGAAAAAAGTCAATATAATAAATGCTTTGCTTTTTTGACATTCGTATCATGACGTCATGAAAAAAGTTGACGTCATTCCACCGCGAAATAGTTCCAAGTCGCAGGTAACAACAGAGACGGCGCTACTGTCTATGTGAATGACCATGTTAAAAAAGTTGCCATTAGTGTCTATGAGAGTGAGACCTCTGGATCTCTCTCTCAGTGATTTATACATTTTAATTTCAAAATATTTTAAGGCATATTATTCTTATTCTGGTATTTTCATTATATTACGTATTTAAACTTTCAAAATTTTAGATATATAAAAAAAGTAACAATTTCTATTAAAAGTAACTATAAACTATTTCTAAAGGCTTTAAGATTTATTCGATCCAAAGAACTGCCTAATCTGATTGCTTAAAATCAGATTTTATTTAAAATTATTTCATAAAGATTAAAATGCATGAAAAAACACTCACTTTTTCATTGGCTGTTGTACTGAACATTCCCAATAAATATATTCCTAGAATCGGTGCTGTTATCATGCAATATATGATTGTGGCAGCTTCAAGGATGCTTCTGAAGGAGGAAGCTACCAGCGCCATTAACAAAATGAGACCTATGTACCCTACAGCTGCAAGAAAATATAATTCTGATGGGAAAGACATAATAGTTATAAATTGAAAAGTTTCATAACATACTTAACAAAGTTAAAATTTCATTACCTTTCTATGATCTAATTACAAAAAAAGCGAACTCGTGTGTGTACATGCTTGCTTGCATTCATGCTGGTGCTTTAAGAGACATAATTTAATTCATAGTTATTATATGTATTTTAAGTGTTTGTGAAGTGTCATCTGAAGCGATTTTTAAAAATTTAACAGAAAATTAAATGAGAATTTGGATTTTCGACGATAACTCTCGAAAATATTTTTATAATTTCACAAAAAATGTTACATAATTTTCAAGAACAGACTTCAACGTTTACTGTTTCAAGAAGATATTTCAATTTTTACTGTTTAACCAGACATTTACTTCCTGGTCACTCAAGCGACCCGTCGGTTCTTTGCTAGTATTGGTTATATCTAATTTTAGATATAACTTCCTGCCAGTGACTCCACCAAATTATTTGACATTAAATCCATGTTATTTTACTGGTATTACTTAAGTTTTATTTATATGTATAGACACCTTTCTATTGGAGGCAGTCCCATAGCATCATAGCACTATTAAAAACATCAATATCCGGTTCATCAATCTTCCAAATTTCGCGATGTTATAACTTCACCATTCTATTCATTGTGTATACTACACAATACTAAGCATAATGTTTTTCAACAATAAATGGGCATCAAGGGATCAAATATTTGATGAAACAATGAAAACGGTTTGAATTTTGAGATAATAATGTAATCTAGTGTTTGAAATGAGAGGATAAATGTTTAAGAAAGTGTCAAACTTCAGGACAAATTCCCACAACTATTAAATTGTTATCCCTTCTAAAGGAGAATATACACATAATTTTAGATATAACTTCCTGCCAGTGACTCCACCAAATTATTTGACATTAAATCCATGTTATTTTACTGGTATTACTTAAGTTTTATTTATATGTATAGACACCTTTCTATTGGAGGCAGTCCCATAGCATCATAGCACTATTAAAAACATCAATATCCGGTTCATCAATCTTCCAAATTTCGCGATGTTATAACTTCACCATTCTATTCATTGTGTATACTACACAATACTAAGCATAATGTTTTTCAACAATAAATGGGCATCAAGGGATCAAATATTTGATGAAACAATGAAAACGGTTTGAATTTTGAGATAATAATGTAATCTAGTGTTTGAAATGAGAGGATAAATGTTTAAGAAAGTGTCAAACTTCAGGACAAATTCCCACAACTATTAAATTGTTATCCCTTCTAAAGGAGAATATATAAAATTTAGCTCTCTTCAGGAAAGACGCTTTCAGTTAGAGAAACCAAATTTTTTCCATCTATACTTATGAGAGCAGGAACGAGCACTTTGCAGCGATTTTGTTTTTCAAATTTTAATTAAGATATACGACTAGGTTGTAAAAATGCCTTTTCCAGAAAAACTTGATTTTTTTTTTGAATCTGAAAATGAAGTTCAAACTTCGTAGATTCAAAAACAGATTTTGTTTTCAATACATAAAAGATAGAACTATAGATACAGTAGTTTCAATAATATACAACAAATAAAAATGAAATCGGAAACAGCGGTATTTTTAATCGAAAATGAATGATTTATTTTACTTTTTTCCACAAAGTTGTCTAAAATAATGTTTTAATTGTTTATATTCACTTTCTACCTAATCAGCCGTATTTGCTAATTTTTGGTATTTCTATAAAAAAAAGTGTGAAATCTACATTAGTTTCCAACACATTTGGATTAATTAGTTTACAATTAGAATTTCTAAACGCATTTTCTGAAGAATGAATATTTCACTGTGACTGATTCACGCACAACATGATATCTCAAAATCAATGCAATAAAATATCATAAAATTTGGTATCCATGCATCCAAAAGCTTTCAGGATGTGATAAACCGAGGATTTTGAGAGCTTCATTTAGACATGTTTTACAGATACTTTACGTTAAAAAACAGACAAATTTTGACAAAAAAAATCATTAACAGCAACTTCAAGTGCTCACAAAATTTTTATTTATTAAAATAATTTTTATCTTGTGTTCTATTTTATGTAGTTTGAGCTATTTATAGGTGAAAAATATTTCCATTATTTTTTAACTTACTTTGCTTTTCCTAACATTGAAAATTTCGCTAAATTTTCATTAACTAAGCATTATTTTCAAAAACTAAAAGTAATTATTGCATTTTTTTCTTTTAGTAGTGATCTTTCAAGTCTGATTTAGCCATTTGGTACAATAAAATAATTTTGTGTATCATTTTTTTTAAATGTGCTTCCGAATCTAGTCGGATACCTTAAGTAAAATATAAGAAATACCTTACGTAAAAGATTTTGTTTAGTTATAAATTCCGGAAGTATTATTGAACAAAACTAAATTTTATATCATTAAGATTTTAAAATTGCCTTTTCTTTCATATCAATATAAAGGTCATAAAAATCTTCTGAAATTTTAATAATTATTTAAAAATATTTTCTGCGGATAATTTTCAAAAATAAGTTTTATTCCTACAGTAAAATTCAATCAAAATTTTCATTGTTAAACTAGAAATTTTATCGCCTGATGTTCCTTCATTGTTGAAAGTTAAGAAGTAAAAACCCTAGGAATTAAGAGTTCATTTGACATGAAGAATCAAAACCAAATGAGATTACTGCAAAAGAAAAATAGCGCAATTGGAAAAAGATTACAGAGCCATTGAAAACTGAAATGCCTGGATAATATCGAGGGATTCGATTCCACTAATAAGATTTCTGTACACAATAAACTAAACAAATGTAAATCCATTAAACTAACACGGCTGTAAAATCCATAACGTTCCGCTTAAAAAAAATTCTTATTAAGGAAATCAAGAATAACAAGGTATATAAGGTAACAAGGAAAAAATTGAAAACTAACACTGTCAAGTAATCCAAAATATCTAGCTAGTAGTCAAAGGCGCCTAGTATATCATAATAATGGACTAAGATACAAAAAATACTTACCAAGTAACTTGGCTATGAAAGTCATCCAAGTATCACTTATATTTCTGCAACAGAAGGGTTTTATAAAGTCCTCTACTGTGATGTTAGCCAAAGCGTTCACGGCTGATGATAGTGCACCGAGCGACGCACTGAACACCCCGGCGATGCACAAACCGGTGAGACCCGGTATGTTACCAAATATGTATAGAATGCCATAAGGCATCAGCTGAAAGACAGAAATGTCCTAAACGTGAGTCTGGATAGTAAAAGTCGCATTATACCATTGTGCAGAGTTCTGTAAAACTAATAAATGTTTCCTTTAAAAAAGTATTTCGGAATAAATAATTTAGCTTAAAGATAGGGTTGATTTAAAAAAATCTTTTATACTGGTATTGCATCGATTAAATATTAAAATATAATAAAAAATACTGATAGTGATATATTGGTTAACTTTTAAACTAGCCACCAGGCTTTTACTTATATATTTTATTTTATTTATATATCTTATTAAGATTTTTTTAAGCAAATCATTTTTGAAATTTATAAATTCAAGATCTGTTACAACAATAAAAATTCATTTCAAAGATTTCGAGTTATTGGATTAAAATAAATAATAATTGAAGAACTTATTAATATTATTCTCCATTAATATATTCACAAAAGAATATATATTAAAATATTAAATTATTTGGCTAATTAATTTGCTTACTTAACCATTAAACTGTATTTTTTCCCGTAATGATATGTTAAAAAATGTTGACATAAAGAATACTTAAGAAAATGAATTCATTACGTATATTAGACAAAAAAAAAAAACTCTTATTAATAAATAATTAACAAAATATAAATTGTTATAGTTTAAGATTTTAAAATGAATTTTCGCCATTTTTTTGTTTACTTTACAAATTTATTGAGAACATCAATCTTCTCAGCAGTATTAGGTTATGGCAAAAGTTTTGTTTCAAAATAACAATTAGAATTACATCTAACTAATAAATAAGTTGAATGTTAAAATTTAAATTAAAATAATTAAAATTAAAAAATTATTTATTAATCAAATTAGTAATTGTTCTAAGACCTAATTGTGATTTATGAGACAAAAGGTGGAAGTTCTAACACGAAGTGGTAAAATACTTTATTGTTTATTATACCTTGAACATTGCTAACAAAAATTTAAGAAAACATTGCGGTAATTTAAATTGTGTTATAACTTACTTGGTCGGCGGACCTGAGTTTCACATTTTCATCTTCTATCGGATCGCAGTCATAAAATAGGGCATAGAGAGCGATTCCGTCCCATAGGGTGAAAACGGTAAAAAACATCAGGAATGGAATGCTCAGAATCAATGCTCTGCCATAATAATCAGTCATTTGTGACATATTCTTAATAATTTTAATACCTTATTTTTAGTTATGTTTATTATTTTAGTTTTACTATATGACATAAATCAATGCTTTAAGACATATATAATATTTATATTCTATATTTAGTTTATACAGTGCAACTGGATATATGGGATATTTGCATCTTTTTTTAAGTATGAAGGATTTAATTTTTTTAAAACCATTAAGTAGTAAGAGTTGATGCGTCTTCAGTGTAAGCCCACGATCTCACTCACCAGTTGTAATGGAATAAATTCATAAAAAAATACAATTTTAATTAAATATTATGAGTAAATAATTGGTTAAAATTTAAAATTCTCCATACTAGGTATATAAAAATATTCAAAGATTAGATTCTTTTGAACACTTTTAAGTACTGCAATAGTATAAAAGAAAAAAAATTAATATTACAAATACATTTTAAGTTAGAATAAACTTATAATATTGTGAAATTGATGCTTATTTATCCAGCCTTATTTTAAACATTTGCAAGAATAAAATGAAAAAAAAATTATAATTTAGACAATTTTTATTCCATTACCTAAAATGCAGTTTTAATTTCTATAGTTATAAATCATTTTATTTGCTTGAAAATTTAATAAGCAATGTAATATTTTTTTCCCCAGGATCGAAGGAAAGTTTCTTCTAGTTCACATAATTTTCAAAATCTCACTCGAGATTTCTTAAAAATACACTTAGAGATACTTTACACTTACACATACTTGATACATTTTTTACACTTAGAGATCTTTATTTAGATGTATATTTATAATAAGCAATCTCAAGTGGAACTACCTAAATTTAAAGAACATATCTCCTCCAAGGTTAGGAAACCCATTCATAAACAGAAGCAAGCAGCATACAACTCATTAGCAACTATTTATAGCTTTTTCATAAGCGACCTTCAGACATATGTTTATTTTTATTGTAATCAAAAGAAGAACAACAAGAAAGACAGAATAAGAAAAAAAATAATAAGGAAAAATCTGTATCGCTACTTATTTCCTAATCTATCTTATAAACAAAATCACTCGTCCGTTTAAAATAAAATATATTTGCATAATTTTTAATGCATTTTTTTTATCGGATGTAAAGAAATTATATTCGGCATCCAAAAATTTATCTTCAATTATAAAAGAAAAAATAGAATTCATTATACAAATATTTGGAACGTAAATGGAAGTTTGATATATGGGTATTTTATGGTTATCTTTCCAAGAATTTAAATTAATCTTGAAAATATGTCATACAATTTGATTTGTTTGAGGAAATGGGCATTAATTTAAGCTCTCAAAAATAGCTTCCAGATTTTAAAAAAATCCTCCATCCCATAATTTTGTCATTTAGTTTATTTGAAAATTTTTGTTTTAAGCTCTCGGTGCGTCTTTTTTTTTTATCGGTTTTTTTTTTTTTTTTGTTCCTATGATTTCCTAAACTTCCCGAATTTTTTTGACTGAACATCTCCCGTTTCCTCACACCTTCTCTGTTTTCGTTTTTTCCTATTTTACTCTACTCTTTTCCAACACTGTAATTACTCCACCCTCTATCTACTCAATTACTCTACTCCCCCCTCTCTCTCCTCAATAACTACTCTACTCCCCCCCTCTCTCCTCAATAACTACTCTACTCCCCCCCTCTCTCCTCAATAACTACTCTACTCCCCCCCTCTCTCCTCAATAACTACTCTACTCCCCCCCTCTCTCCTCAATAACTACTCTACTCCCCCCCCTCTCTCTCTCTCCTCAATAATTACTCTACCATCTATAATAAGATCGTCTGAAGATGCCGTAGTTCTTGATCGACATCCATGGAACTGGTGCATAAGTTTAGAATTGATTCCTTTACTAAACACCATCATAAGAGATACCCTATTTATCTGTGATGTCTGCTTGAGACTGTCTATTTTTCATCACTACCGATTATGATTTATCTCCACCAATCATCCAAATGATTACGATAAATTATTTTAGGCGTAATCTGTCGTTAGCTTTTATAGAGTAAAATATCTAGGCAAAAACTGATAAATTATAAATTAAATTTTCTTATCTAACATTCTTCGAACAATTTAATAACCATTAGATACTTATGTTGCAACATTCATTCTTTAAACTATATACTGTTACAAAATTTTTTTCTTCTACTACAAATACCGTCAATTAATCGTAATGACGCAGCACATTTAATTAATCATTAGTTCAGCAACTTGCTTGCTTGCTAATCCTCCAAAATCTCTACGTGTCGGCGACTCCGACTCCTCTCACACACGTCTTCTGACGATCCACACGACAACTTCTTCCGATACACACGACACGACTTCTTCCGATATCCACACAACAACAACAACTTCGTAGCTTCTGAGTGCCCGTCTTTTATAGTTCCGGGAGGAGGGGCTAAAATCTTCTGACCAATCAGGGCGTACCTGGCTGCATCTCGGTTGTTAGTGGATGGATCTTGAAAGTTCTCGAACTTCCCGGTACTATCCATTTAGTCGCCAAACTCGCCAAATTTATCGCCAAGCCGCCAAATGCTCGCCAAGTCTGTCGCCAAGCTCTAAGTTCATTGATCTCAGCACGTACAGGACCGATCGTACAACGGTCTTTCTTACGATGACTCTATTCGTGCCGGGTAGCAATATTATAGGTTCGTAACAATACAGAATCAATTTTCAAAGTTATAATATATTAAATAATTTGCAATTATTGTTTCGCAATTACATTTCGAAAAATTCTAAATTGCTTTAGTTTGATTTAATTCTTTAATATAACAGTATATTTGCAATAAATGAAAGGACTTGCAAACACTAAGTTTTGTAATCACAATTGTTTCAAAACCACTGCATTGCATTAATTTGATTTAATAGTTCTATTTCAGAAAAATAACGGAAAGTGTGTTTGTAACATTCATTTTAGATACCAGTGCACTTGCCAATCAAAATTTTGTAATACTTAAATTTGAATTTTTTTCGTTTATTTATAGTAAGAATTGTTATTAATACTTGTTCATGTGTTTATTATAAGAATATCCAGATATTGTTAATTATTTCTCACTGTTGAGCCTTTCTTAGACTTCCAACACTCAAAAATCTCTGTATGGTTGATTGATTTGATCCGTATAACAACAACCAGAAAGTAAAGCCATAAGCAAAAGAGTTCCAAAATGTGTAACGCTCAGTCAGGTCCCCGGAAAACCTGAAAAATAAAGTTTATTCTATATAAAAGGTACTAACTTAAATCAATCAGACTTCCTTTAATTTCTGATTGACAATATGTGCAAATATATATGAGTCTAGATGTAATAAACGGTTATGCACTATGATAAGACCGTCTACAGTGCCATCTTGAGAAAAATTCATGAGTTAACTATCCCATCGAGAAATCACCATAAGTTAGGGAAGAAATGTAAAGTTGTACAGCGTTTCCGATTTAATTAAAAATGCACCAAGAGCACCTTAGTGCCAACAAAAAAATAACACTTAAAAATGCACATTTGTACTTGATTTTTGAAACATTACTTCACAGAATGTGTTAAACATAAAAGAAACAGTTCATACAAGATTTCCTTATCTTCGTTGTTCAAATTACTTTCCATGATCCACAATATAGATTTAGCCTATTGTTTCAATTTCATTTTGTGAACATTTAGCATATCAGTTGGTGCACTACACAAGCGCATCTAAATATTAGCTTCGATGTTAGCATTTTTTTAACGTCATGGTGTTGGAAAATGCGAACAAATGTGAGGGCTTTTTTAACATCAATGTTCATCAGAAGGATCTTTTTTGTATTAAATTGATTAAATTCAACTATATTGTAGATGCATTTCTACCTATCTTGCACTGTTTCGTCACAGGCACAATAACTGCAAAGTTTTCATGCAGGTGGAGCTGTATGATTTCGAAACGTGTAACACATTCCTTTTATTATATCTAGACTTTGCTATCATGACTGTAGCTGCCATGGTCCTGAAATTATGGGGGGGAGATGTGAGGGATTGATATATATACCCTACATAGAATATTCATTGAGTAGCTAAATATTTCGGAAAAACAATTTCAATATTTTACATTATTTATTACTATTAAATACTGTAAGAGTTTTTTGAACACATTAATTTATTTTTATTATATTGAAAGTAACATTTCTTTCCTTGTATTTAATATTGTTATTTTACAAAATTTAGCCACAGGTACAGATTTAATTTTTTTTGTCTTTATCCCTTTTATATACATAAAATCTGAATTTCCAATTGTTTGTTAAATAAAATTTCATTTTTTTAAAAAAACAATGGGAATACATTAAAATTTGGAAATTTTAGAACAAACTGAATTTTTTTTTTTATTCATAAGTGCAACATGTCTTTTGGGTATTTTATTTAATGTATTACTAAAAATATATATATAATTCCTTAACTATGAAAGTTAACTAGGAAATTGACGGAAAATGTTTCATTGGGACAAAAGAGTTAAAAAAAACGGCAATGATATCAGATGTTTGTTGCCACTAATTATTTATCGAATTCTTGATTGTAATACCTAAAGATAATTAGCAGTAAATATAGAGATTAGCTCTCTTCTCTTTCTTAAATGATCTATAAAATAATGAATCCCTGATATCTTTGCATTTAATATAATCATTTGTTCTCCCATTAAAAACCATTTGATTGATGGTCATAGTTTAAAATTTTATAATTACTCAACTATCAAATGAAAAATGTTTCACATTCATCAAGAATTATAAATACAAAAACAAATCTTACTCAAAGAAAATGAATCTACCTCCTCTTCTGGCTATGTCAAAAACTTCATTGAAGCCTAGCATCATAGATATCTTCACAATAAGAGCAACCATGGCCAAATACATAAGAGCAGACTGAAATACAACTGTCCATACAACTGCTTTGAGTCCTCCCTGGTGAACAGAAAAAGAATTGAGACATCATAAACAAATCTAGATTCTAAAATCTTCTATTACACCAGAAAGTGCCTAATTATTCGACATCTTATTGTTCATATAAGTACATATAAATAAACAGATGATTAAGACAAGAATTTACTATGACCTCTCAATTTATTGGCCAGCCAATTATTATTTTTTTTTTGTAGTTAAGAAGTAAAAATATAGTGTTATTAATCCAAGACCCATTAGGATTCGATGAAATAAAAGGACCTATATTAGACATGACACGTTTAGCACTGTTTGCAATCCAATAACAATATTTACCGACAATATTTGAACAGTAACAATCACTGAAAAATATTTACAATGATTATTACTATTGTCAATGTTGAATTTACCAATGAATTTTAATAGCAATTATTGACAAATATCGCAATGATTGTCATAATTCTATTTTTATGCAAATTATTTTGATATATATAATACTCTTACTAAGCACTTATTGAAAACCATTTAAATGGAAAATATGAGCTGATTGCAAAACCTGAACGTTTCAGCACAAAAGAACGATATATTTTTCTTGTGAACCATAATATAAGCACTAAATATTATATTTAATTTTTGATATGCAGTATATATTCTGTTAAATATTATCAAAAGCGACATACTTGGGAACTGTAAACCATGCACACTGCGGCAATTGATAAAATAGATGCCCAGGTTGATAGACCGGTCACAGCGTTAAGTGCTAATGCAGGAGCGTATAACACAACACCCATATCTAATACCTGAAAAGAAACTAATATGAAAGAGAATTTTGAATGCTGTTGTCTTTACATTTTTCACTAAATGTTTGCTATCCTAATTATATTTTTATTTATTATATTTATTTTATATTGATGAATAAAAGAAGAGAATTAAAATCATTCCTTGGAAATGCTGTTTTACACTGATTTACGAGTGATTAAAATAATTCCATTATTGAAATATTTCTGAAATGAAGAAAAAATAAAGATCTGAAATTCATATAAAACGTTTCGATCTAAATATCTAATATATTTTACATATATGTCAAAGGCGTCTGAAACGGAGCAGAAACAAAATATTAAAAGATCGTCCTTAGAGATAAAAATATCAAATACACTTATATAATCAAGCATTTAATGTCGATAATTTAATATTGTTCAAAAGTATAACTATGAAAATAAAAAAAAAACCCTGATAAAACAGAAATATTTGAACATTTTTGAATATTTACAATTTGGAATTTTTATTCCGTTAAGCGAAAAACAATTATAAATTAGTCTTATTCTCTCAGGTAATAGGGGAGAGTGGTATTGTTATGGGACATCATTTATTGAACAAGCTGTATGCAGACGATTTAAACATAATCTGAGATGCAATATCTGCTAAATAGTTCATTACGAAATATGCATTTCAAAACTCTGGCAATAAACTGATTTATGTTTTAGCAATTGGAATATTTTCCACTTCTACATCACAAGACTACTACTTCCTGTGATTCATTTCGTCTTCAATCTCTTAATGTTAAAAAAAAAAAAATCAGTATCCATGACATGGCCAAACAAAAGGAGGAAACTCTGATTTCCAAGTTTACAGTCAATTCTCAGATACGGAAACCCTCCGAGTTTTTGCGCATACATTATGAGATTTTTCCCTCCTTCCCATTAAAATAAGGGTGATGAAAGGGGTTATTAATTGTAATTAAGGTTATTCAGAAGGCCGGGATAGCCTGGTTGGTAGAGCGTTGGATTCGCGTCCCTTAGGTTGCGAGTTCGAACCCCGCAACTGAAGATTAGGTGAAGACCAAGCAAATCATGAAAATGTGTTCGCTTTAACAGTGCATCATCACCACTTTGCAAAGCGAATTGTCCAAAAATGCTGGTTCCGTATCTACAACGAACAGTCTGTTGCAATATGAAAGAGTGCTGAAGATTCTGCATATTCAAAAACAATAAAGTCGTTTGCTAATTAAGTACAATTTTCTAATACATGAAAAAATCAAATCCCGTCATTTATCATTTTGCAAGAGAATGAGGTTTGCTCTACATTTGGTATTTTTGTAGAAGTGAAAGTATCGAAATAAAAAAATTAGTATCTACAGTCGCTCCAACCCAACCTCGGACATCCAAGAAAAGAGACCAATACACTCAAAATTTTTAAACTAAAAATGATAAACATAGTTAAATGAATTTTTGATTGTATATTTATTGCAATTATGAAAACAAATAATAAAAATTATAAATTCATTCTCTTTAACCAGAAATGAGGGCAAAAAGTAAAACAAAACACTAAATAATCCACAAGCCAACCCCGGGCGGATAAGACGACTTCAAAAACTAGTTAATATTTCAAATGATTTATTATTTTGTATACAAGTCCTTGTTTTTCAGAACCATTTTTAAACGTTTAGGCATAGATTGCACAACATTTTCACAAAAATTGAATTCAATACTTTTTCATCCTTGCAAGAATACTCTTTTCATCTTTACAGGAAATGGCGGGTTCCCTGATTTTTTTCTTAAAGCATTCCAATAAATTTTCGATGGAATTTAAATAAGAGCTTTAGTGTAGAGTGTCCATGGCTTTAGAACAATTATATAGAAGCCAGGAACGCACTCGATAAGTTTTATGTTTCGGATTATTATCCTGACAAAAATGCCAGCTGTTGCCAAGAGAAGGCTTTAGCACATATTATTCTAATTTTTTCTTTCAAATGTCGAGATATACATCCTGGTCCATTTTCCCTTCAATAAAATGCAGGGTTCTGGCCCAATAATTGAAAACGATCCCCAGAACGTTAATGATCCACCACCATGCTTCACAGTTGCTTTCAAATTTTTTTGTGAAATTCCTCGTTCAGTTTTCTTTCTCCAGACGTAAGTCTTGCCATCGGATACAAAAATGTCGAATTTGCTCTTTGCCAGTAAATAAGACATTTTCCCAATAAGATAAATCTTTATTTCCATATTCCTTGCGAATTTAAGTACTTATTTTCCGAATTGAAGTCTTAGTCTGATTTCGCTTACTTATGAAAGGCTTTTGTCTGTTTGTTTTTTCCCATTGAGATCTCTTATAAAACACTTTTTTTTTTATCGTTGATCGTTTATTCCCTAATTCTTACTCAACAATAACGAATAGGTTCGATGCACTAAGGAACGGATTTTCTTTTATTTTTTGATTAAATATCGATTATCTGCTTCTTTAAAAACCTTATTGTGGGTTGTCTTAGGCTTATTTTCCACCTGATTATTGGTTTTGAAGTGTTTTATGATATCATGAACCATTTTATGACTTCTGTGGACAATCTCTGGTATTTCTGGTACATACTTTCTATCTTCAGCTTAGTAACCAATCTTCTTAACTCAATGCTCGTTCGGTCCTTTTGCTTTGATATTTTAATTAAATTAATATTTACTTCAACAGTAAACGAAAATAAAATTAAGATATTCCTCTGAACAATTATAATGTTAACCATAAAGGTGGCAATAATTTTTAACCAGCGTTGCAATTATTTGAAACTTAATTATGAGAAGTCCAAGCTTGGCTTGCGGAATCTTTTTCACAAATTTCACTTTTATGTCTAAATTTTTAATTATAATTTATGAATTCGTGCTATTTGGTTTTATTTTTAGCTGTACAATAAATTCACTGTTAAAAAAAAAACATTTCGCTTTTTTTTCTAATGCATTTTAGTTAAAATATTTTCGCAGAGTTAGTTTTTTTTCCTATGGTGTCCGAGTTTGGCTTGCAATGACTGTCATTGGATATTTTGTCATATAATATAAATATTTGTCATTGGATATTTTTACTAAATTTGGATTGTTTCATGCTTGTAAAGTCGAAATTTTTTCCAATCCACTTTTCCTCACATGCTGATGCGCCAAATTTTTAAACATTTATTCATTCGTGTTCTCGCGTAACAACATACTAATTTCGTATTTTCAGGACTTGCTTATCAGTTAAAAAGTTATTAACTGACTCCATACCGTGGCGCCATCTGATATTGAATTTCTGATTAATTTAGAACAAGATTCAGTGTTTTCAATGAGTTATAAATCAAAAGGATAAAAATATTTTAAATTAATAAAAAACTTTTTAATACATTAATAAAGTTATGCTTTTAGAAATATTAAAAAATCATTTGTTATTTTGGATTTAGTTTATTTTATTTGTGATTATGTATTATATGAATATATTATTATGAGCCATCTAAAACATTACTTACCGTTAGAAAAGTGTAGAGGGTTGCTACAAAAGTTCGAATTGTTTTCCCAAATCTTTTTTCCAAGTACTGAAAGTGAATAAATTAGAATTAAATATTTTATTCGTTAGATATTTTTTTTTGTTTCTCATGTTTTAATTTTTAAACTTTTATTTCTCATTCACATTAGTTTAAAGCTAATAAATTAAATTATTAAGTAAACACAGTAATGAAACAATTAATTTAAAAGTAATTTAAAGTATCATTAAAACTGAAATATTCTTAATCTCTTCGTATAAAACTTAAACAGAAATAACTTCGAATTACTACTTTCAAGTTGTTTTGAAAGAGTTAAGATTGAATCCGTCCTTTTCTGTCCAGCTGAAGAGGTTAAACATTAAATTTGGAAAAATTAAGTTAATACGTTTCGAACATTATTTCCACCACTATGAGAAAATATGGCAGTGTAAAGTGCTCTATAGATAGTATAGATAGTCAAAATAATGAAAACATGTGACCAAATTAATTATGTAAATTTTTAGTTTTTTAATTTTTATTTCTTTAGATTAGAAGATTTCAATTTATTTAGAGAAATTTATTATTTGATATTTTCAAGGAGAAATCAGCATTTCCATAATAAAAAGAACAAAAACATTAAAAATGTCAGGAATAATTGCGATGGTTGCATAGAAGTTAAGAGCCATCTTTCATGTCTTGTTAAAATACACAAAATAATCTGACTACAGAAGGAATTTTTAAAATAAACTGCCTAACCAAACATAACATGCAATTTCCATATATCTTGAGCTTTTGTCAATCAAAATGAATGCTCATCTTCTTACAATCTCTCAAGTATTTTGAAATCTATTTACTGTAAATTGTCGAAATTAAGAAATTAACCATTTTTGTTTTCCATTTGTTATTTTAAATTGTCATTTAAGTAAATCCTCAATTTTTCTTGCACAACTACTTACTAAGGAATGTCATTGCCATGTCATTACTCGATTCACCTGTTATGTCCTAAGGCTAAGAACATTGAGTTCAAGCACTCCGTGACACTCCCTTCATATCCGGTAACCATTGTTGCTTCATCCGTTCTCTTTTCCTTTTAATTATTTATAGCAGTACCCAGATAAAGAAAGGAAAAAACCATGCAATAAAACAAAAAATTCAAAAACGTAAGGCTTCTATTGATAATATTAAAACTTCAATATCCCCAAGAACTCAGAAAATACGATGCTGATATTTTATCATAGAAATGTGATTATAAACAATTTAATTGAAGAACTATTGATTTAGTAGTGTTACAAGTAAAAAGTAGCTACCTGATATGCTGTGGACACTTGCATTTCATAGAAAACAGGTAAGAATCCATAGGCGGCCAATAGTCCTCCTAGTGGTATGCCCAAGCCAGTAATTACGTACTGCGTGCCATGCAGGTACATTTCTGCTGGTACACCCAATACAGAAACAGACGACAAGCTCGTAGCTATGATAGAGACAGCGACAGGTAGAATGTGCACATTTTGATTACCCATTAGGAACTCATTGGTTGTTTTCTGACGACCACCCGAAAAACGAAAATATAAGCCAATCAATGTCGATAGAGCTAGCGTAATGGCTATCACAATGTAGTCGACGATACCTAATAATTGTGCCATGATTATTCAGGAATCAGACCTAAAAGAATAAAAGTAAGGCGAATATAAAATCACGATGGATACTTGGAAGATAAAGTCGATCAATTATGTTTGCTTAAAATGATAGTAATTCTATATTTTCACATATAAGTTATTGCAAAATACGCCAAATACCTTAGGACTGTTTAATGTGCCGATTTGTAAATACAATAATCGATATAACTCATACTACACATTTTCAGGTACGAGTTTTTGTAAAATATGTCAAATACCTTAAGAAAGTTTGATATATGAATTCGCAAATACAAGAATCGATATAATTCCAGTTAAACATTACATTTATCAACTATGAGTGAACCATAACATAAATGATCGCCCGACTATATTGAATTGAATATCAGGTTGAAAATGCGAACTGGCTGATGCCATTAAACTGATGCTTTAATTGTAGATTTGGCATTGTTTTGTTTTTAAAAGGAATGTTTAAAGAGAGATTCTTCAGTTTTTTTCATTTATTATTATATATCTTTATTATTTCATTAGCATTAAACATATCTCCATTCCATCGGTACATTGGTTTTATCAATGGAAAACTGTAATTTGACCATTTACGGTAAGTTTGTATCAAGAAACTCAATCCAATATACACCTAGACATTTTCCAAATTTGATAGCTTTTTTATAAAGTAATATCTAATATACGGAGAACTGGCAGAAATCAACTCTTTCACTACTATTAGCTTTACATTTTTTTAAAAATAAAAATGTTGCGACAAGTCAATAACTCATGACTTTATTATTTCATTAACATTAAACGTACTGACATTTCCCCGATATATTAGTTCTACTACTGGAAAACGATAATTTGACCGCTCGTGGTAGATTTAGTATTTCTTAAAAATTATGTTGAGAAAAGTCAGTAACTCAAGAAGGTAAAAAATTCAAAACACTTGTATGACTAAATAAAAAAAAATTGATTTTTCAAATGATTTATTATTTTACTTTTTATTCCTTTCATACTTACGGTAAAATTCCTTTTATTTCAATATAAATCTATAATTCCATTTCCTTTGTTAAATAAAATGACTTAACATATTAAGACTTTTCTTGTAACTTACCACAACGGCTTGTTCCTCTTTCTCACAGATATGCAGCTACTCCTTGAATGCAATTCAAAATTACAATTGAAAAGAGAGAAATGTGAAAAAGAGAAAATAATTTGATTACTATTGTAGACACCTATTCAGACTCAATCCAGACAAAATTTCTCTTCAGATGACGACATATAGGAAACGCGAATTATTTTATGATCTATCTGCATCGAAAAAGGCATACATCACTATAAATTCATTATACTTGAGCGCAATGTTGTAATCTATAAATATATAATAAGAAAAGTGAAGTAGCGTGACAAATTACTTTCTCTGATTATTTAGGATGAATTGAAACATTACAGGCATGAATTGCTTCCTTCCTTGAATGTCAAGGCATTTATATAAACATAATAGGACAAAAAAAGAATATTTATATTTTCGTCCATTTTTCTAAGATTAATTTTTGATTTTGAGGGGAAAATATTTAACCCTACACTTCATAGTATAGGCATTTGGCTACAAGTTTTTATTTCCATTTATAAGCTTCACATGTCTATTTCAAAGGGCAATAAAAATGTTTGAAGTTCTTTCTTTATGTGTTTTTTGAAAAAATTTGTAGAAAAGACCGATATTTGGCAATAGCGGCATCAGCGTTAGATTTAAACTGAAAACTTGGAAAAGTGCCAAAAAGGCTGTTGCATGAATAGTTTTACCTTTAAAAATACTATCAATATATATATATATATATATATATATATATATATATATATTGCACTGTAAAAAATATATTGGTAAAAGGTATTTTTATTTTTATTGCAGAATTGCTACAATATGACATATCACTGGGATATTGTTTGATTCATAAAGTGACCATTTGGTACATTTTAATTTTTTTTTAATTTCAAAAAAAAAAAAATTAAAATTTTCCAAAATTATATGCAGCTATTCAAAACGCGCATATATATATATATATAGGTGTTTATCAAAATAATGGAAACACCTGTGAATAAAAGTGGCATTTTTGAATTCGCGTCAAAAGCATTAAAATATAATAATAGCCTTCAGTTTTTTCTTAAATAGCAATGTATATATTCTGGTAGTATGTGTTAGGTTTATTAAAGTTCTGAAATTCTTGGATTTTTTTCAAAAGCGTAAAATGTCGGATCTCTCAGATTTTCAATGAGGTCAAACTGTAGGAGCCCGTCTCGCTGGAGCAAGTGTGACCGAAACATCCCAATTTTTAGGCGTTTCTAGAGGTACGGTATCTAAAGTCATGACATCATACACAAAGCGCGGCAAGACAAGCTCGGCAAAGCAAAATGATAGGCGGAAAGAGAATCTCAGTGAAACGGGTATTGAAGCGGATTGTAATGTCTAAGCTACCAACTGCAGCAAAAGTAACCGCAGAATTCAACTTCCATCTGGATTCTCTAGTGTCAGTGATTACAGTTAAAAGGCATCTTCATAAATAGAACATTTTTGGCAGAGCAGCAATTCTCCAGCCATTTGTCATAGATGTTAATGATAAATGTCGTCTACAGTGGTGTCACACTCAGAAACATGGTCGATTGATAAGTAGAAGAAAATAATATGGTCTGACGAATCGTGTTTCACACTTTTCCCTACAATAGGACGGGTGCACGTTTAGAGGACACCTGCACAAGCGTATGATTGTGATTGCCTCTTTCCAACTGTCAAGCATGGAGGTGGATCTGTCTCGACAGGAGCAACCATGTCGTGGTTTTATGCAGGATCAATCGTAACCCTCAAAGGAAGAATCACTGGGGAGAAGTATAGATAAAATTTTTACTGACCAGGTCCATCCTATGATGCAAACTGATTTCTGCAAGAGATGAAATTTTCAAGGATGATAATGCACGTATCAGTGCAACGAGACTTGTCCAATGATGGTTTGATGAACACCAGGATGAAGTTAAACGTCTGTTTTGGCCTGAAAAGTCACCCGACCTTAATATAATTGAACCATTATGGTCTATTTTAGAGTGTTCAATAGGAATTCGATATCCTCCATCGACATCTCTCCCAGAACTTTCACAATATCTCCAGGAAGAATGGTACAATATTCCTCTAAACACTATTCAACACTTGTATGAATGGATTCCTAGGCGAATACACACTGCATTATATGCCAAAGGTGGTCCAACACCATACTAATAAAGGATTCTTTATAAATCTAAGGTGTTCCCATTGTTTTGATAACCACCTGTATATATAAGGCATGCTTTCTAGGGTTAAGATCCTCGTAAATGCTTAAACGTTTATAAACAAATTTCAGTCATTAGTAAATGAGATGTCTATTTAACGTTATTTTATTTTCTAAATCCGATGTAGAGAGAGTAGTGCAATTAGCAATCATATTTAAAATATAGATGTTGATAGATCTCCATGTTACTCTTCTCCGAGTCCGTAAAACACATTCTTAGAATTTGAAATAAGCCTGTTGCTCTTCTGTCTGTGAACATGATCGCTGAACATACTTTGGACTGGATGGCAGAAATTCAATGCGTGGTCTTCATATGGATATATTTCTTTGAAATTTTGAATTAAATTCAGTCATAGAAAACATCTGTCTGTCTATCTGAGTATACAAAACGTACAGATCGACAGAGACAAAATTTGGAACACAGTTTAGCATTGAAAGTGTAGATTCGTTTCAAAATTTTAAATCAAATCAGGGGAGATGATCATCTAAAAATCTATACTTTCACATGTATATAAATGAGATAATTAAAAAAGCAATTTGGTAAATGAAATTTAGTTCCCCATTTCAGCATCGCAAGTATAGATTTTATCAAATTTTCCATTAAATGTGTGAAAAGGTTAGCTGCCTGTCACTCAATGCAATCTCATGTACAGAAATACTGGAACTAAAAAAATTCAACCGCTTAAAAGAATGAAATTTGGTACGAGATCTTTTTTACTGCATCATACTCGATTAATAAAAATTTGACAACTCGTGGCATTCAAGTCTTGTCCAAGGTTACAAGACAAATATTTCTTATCTCTAAAAATTTATGAATAAGAAAATATTTAATTTCGAAATCTGAAAAAAAAAGTAATCACTGTCATGATCAATGTGTTTTAAGACACAAAATAAAGCAGAAAATTATTTCAATGATATTAATAATTTCAGCAAAGAAAATGAGCTTCCGTCGACAAGATAACCCATATAAAATCACCTAAAAATGGGATATTAAAAAAAATTCAGTTTCTATGAGGTAACTCGTCATTAACTCATTTAAAAAAGCGAAAAAAATAATGATATTTTTTCCTCCAGGTACATTCAGCTATAACAGTTATAATAAAAGTACGGAGTTTCGCTGAATCTGAAATTTAATAACTAAATTTAGTGATTTTTTTTAAAAAAAAAAATTCTAGTTTATATATACAGGGTATTCATTCTAATTTTCGTCCAATAGCAATTTTCTAAATTATTAAAAAAAGTCATACTTCTAGATGGAAAAAAGATTTTAATCGATGCAAGAAATTATAATTTATGCCATTTGTGTCAATAAATGTAATGCCGATAAATCAATCTAAATTTGGAATGGTCGCGTGGCATAATTAGACATATTTAGTAAAACATTCTCTAGTCTAATATTTTAAACAGAAACTATTTCTTATATTCTGAACTGAAACCGATCAAGCCGTGAAGCAGTAAATTTTATAATTTTAAGCCAATTAGCATTTGTATATTTGCCTTGAGACGGAAAATGAAATAATATAAAACAGTGATATTTAAAACTTCCTAATTATAGTTGTAGGAGAATGGAACTTTCTTTATTTTAATGTTTGTGTGTCAAGAACATTTTATCAAATACGATTAATAGGATGAGAATAGAGGATAATTAAAAATTTAAACTTATCAATTTTTTTAGCTTTACAATTATTAACACACACACAAAAAAGACTTTTTTAGAGTATTTTAAAGTATTTTTCTAGTTCCAATAGCTTACAAATTAGCTCTAAATCTTCTATTAGAATGGGAAACCTGAAATATTTATTTATGCTTAAAGTGTAACACAATACATTAGTGAAGACACATCTAGAACTAATTTTTATTCCTTGATATCAGGTTATTATATATTAAGCAGAAAATGTTGAACTTTCTTTTTACTTTTATACAACAAATTTCAGAACCAGGAAAAAAGAAAGGAAAAAATTTAAGAAAAAAAAAAGATAATGCACTTTTGAGAGAGGTTTCTGTTATCTGTAATATATACAGCAATATTTCTTAGGGTATAGAAAAAAAATTAATTAAATTTATAACTAAAATTAATTAAAATCTTACCATATTCAAGAGAAAGAATTAATAATAAAATTATTTTATTGACTCGACGCTTAAGTTTTCAGATTTAATGAAAAAAAAGGCAAAAATGTAAATGGTTCATAAAGAATACACAGCTTATCTCACTGCAAGAGCTGCCACTGCTTCCATTTTAAAAAAATGTTCACATTTATCAAATTTACAGCCGAAAATAAACAATATTTAGTCTGAAAGTGCCTACTCGGATCTTTGATAAACAAACACAACGAATTGCTGACGAAACAAATCAAATGAGTTTTCCTTGCAAGCTTGTGTTCTTGGAAAGAAATTACAGAGAAATACCAATTTGATGTTTATTACTTACAAACTACCCTTTTTTTACATAATATAGTGGAAATAACGGGGATAATATTTTCATATGACTGAATCTTTCATTAAATTAACATAAATTACTGTAATTTAATGCCACTTAAAAATATTTCCTTTTAGAAATTAATTATTTTACAATAGTTGAAGTATTTTATTAACATACCTTCTCTTTACTATCTATTTGGTACAGATTTTGCAATTGATTTTAAACTAATTTCCTGGTGATCTAAAGATTTGAAATTTCATAGTTCAAAACTAGATGAAAAGGCTTTATTAACATGCTTTCTTGTCTGTTCGGTACAAATTTTGCAATTCATTAAAAAATTTTCATTTCGACAGATGGCAAATCAGCAGCAAATTAATTTAATACACACATATTATTTTATTATATAATATTTTATAATATAATGTTATAAAACAGATTATAGAAATACATTTAACTTGTTAATCTGATCTTACATTAGACTTAATGATTAAAGCGACTATAGCAAATAGAAAAACAGTAAAAACTACATTGATTTGAACTTACCATAAAAAACTCTTATGCTATGAAATCTTCCGATTAATCTTAAACAGGTGCTTTTCCTTTCACATTAAACTATAAAGATTACAGAGTGGATAAAGTTGAAACTTCTGTTCCTGCAAGCCGTTTCCATCTAATTAAAAATATGCATTAGTAGATATGAATTTGAAATCACTGCTATTCTTTTGCGATAAAAAAATACCAATTTCAAAAGATGTGATCAGTGTAAAATTCAGAGCCGTTTGTCAAGTAGTAATGTATGTAGTCCATATCGAATAGTAAAAGCCGCATTAAGACTCAAGCAATATATTCACTTAGGATTTTTGCCGAAAACTGGATTCAAAGAGCAGCATATTCAGCTGTAGAAATCGACAAATTCCCAGCGATTTTTCCAGCTTCATATATTAATTAGACCTTCAGAGATGATAAACTATCTTTTTGTCCTTGGCTTGTCGAGGTTTTCGAAGTGAAACGGAAGTATTATTGTTATTACTTAGATACTTTGATAACAAAACTTTACTCGAAAAAATCCTTCTCTCTAACGCAGCATTGCCTACACAAATACATACCGGACAGATGCGAGATACTGATAGCATTCGGTGCTATTTTATGCCTACAAATTCTATAAATTTTGATAAGAAATTTGCATCTTCTCGATTCAGCATAATATATCTTGATAACAGTTTTTCTATTAGTGGCACTTTTTCGCTATTCAAATGATTCTTTTTATAATAATCGAATCTTGTTATCTATAACAAAAATGAAAAGCTCACTTTTGACACAATAAACCATTTCTTTAGTTACGAAAACAATGTTCCAATCAACAAATAATTAACCTTGGGAGTTTGTTTAGTTTTCATATTTCCGAAATACCCGATTAAAAAAATCATTAAAAATATAATCAGATAATATTTCTGGAAAATTATCTACCTGCTGTCATCATTTTTTCGTTTTCTGTTTTAGAGAATGTAGTAACGAAATAGATATTAGCATATTCACCTTGATTTTTCTTTACTTTTTGCTTATACCTCCAATATTTGTATTCATATTTTTATATTTTTAATTTTTTAAATGTTTATAAATATTCGATAAATTCAAATTATTAACATTTTTACAATTTAATTATTTTTCTAACTACTTGAATTCAAATTTAGAAACTTTTACTTTTGAATTGTGCAGGTTTTTAGCTTTATCCAAATTTTTCAGGGTCTAATTTTTACAATTTAAGCTGAGCTCTCTATCGTATAGAACATTTATGCAAAAGAATGGGGAGTAATAAAAGTCATTAACATTCAGCGTTTTTTTTTATGTTTAATTTATTAGTTTTGACACCGGGAAAAGTTTATAGAAAACTAAATACTTATACCAGTTGGTTTTAAAAATGTAAGATTTCATTAAATTAAAAAAAAAAAATACTTTCTTTGATGAATGGAAGTTATAGACAACAGCGTTTTTATTCATTAAAATAATTTGTTATTTTCTATAATGAAGAAGGTGATGTGGATATAATTCTAATACAGGATAAATATACACAAGAAGGTAATAAGACAGCAGAAAGAATTAAATAGCTAAAATAAATTAAATAAAAGAAGTAAATCAATACATTAATTAGGTAATCAAATGTATTCAAAGAGGTTTCAATACAATATACTGTTTTAATGGATTTATATTAATATTTGAGGTCATTATAAAACGAGAGATCGATGTAAAAATTTTGGCACTCAGCTGATAATCAAATGCTTTTAATTATTATTCAAAGAATTCTACTTCCTTAATAATAAACGAATGTATAGAATGGTTTTGAAAAGAAACCATAGCATTGTTTTGCTATTTTTCTTATAAATATTAGAATCTGACAATTTTAGTAATATTTATTTCATATTTCTTATCGTCGCAACATTTGTAGTAAATTCTAAAAACTGGATCTCTCTGTTAATACGGGTTTAAATATGAAGTAGTTTAATTAAAGTAACGCGGAACAAGAGTTCATGATATTAAATATGATGAGCTCTTGTTCAAATATTCATTTCGTATTACATCATTCTTAAATTTGTACGAACAGCTATCTAAAACTCTGATAAAATTTCAGCCATGCAAATATAAGGAAAAATTCTAACCAAAAGCATAATAATTCTAATCATAATATTTTATTAACAAACCTGAATCTTATCATTTTTAATCTGAATTCAATATTCAGGAAGAAGCTGAATATGCAGCTATGCAATTATTTCTTTCGTTTTTATTTACCGTGCTATTAATGGTGGTTTTCTTGCTTTTATCCTAAAAATTCAAGTGATTGTCTTTTTTTATTACAACTACATCCGAAAAGAAATTACATTTCTTAAAATGACTAAATAGAGCAAATGTAATTTCATAAATTAATCGCACATCTCTTGAATCTTTAGAATTAAATAAAATCGACAAAATTCTTACTATTTATGTGAAATGTACATTACAATGCAAAAATATTTTATCAAGATTCCTTTTACTAGATATTCCAAAAAATACTTCATAACAAAAACCTCGTGAAAAAGAAAAAACAAAACTTATCTGCGAAAGAAATTTGGCAATTAATTTAACAGTGCATCTTATCTCCCTAAAAAATTCTTGATACAATATACGATATTACTATCATTACTAATGTCCACATTTGGTGAGCTAGAATTTACTTGTTTGATAATCCTCAAATGAGTTGCAATTGCCATTCAGCCATTAAATTAGATATCGCAATCCTTACGAATCGTTAAATGTTCAGTTTAATCGCATCCTATTGCATCAATCATGTATCAATTCATTGTGTTAGTTGCATTCGATATTAAGATATGATGTCATATGCTAATATATGCCATCAGATTCTGATTCTCTTCCTAATATTCAATAAATATTTTTTGGAAATATAAATGCATTAATCATTGCCCTTAAATGAAACTCGAAAACAATATATCGATTACTTCGAACCCTGCATTTCATATATTTAAAACCAACAAGTTATCTCACCTATAGTTCACAACTACCATTTAACTGTATCAGCCAGCTATCTACCTCATATCTACATTAATTGATAGGTAGCAAATAAAAGAACATTTAATTAATTAGATGAGCTGGTATAACAGATGTGATTAGTGGCACGAATCTGTTAAAGCAGCTACTGTTATCTCTGACCCAATAGTATAGCTAAGACAGTGACCACTCTGTAGCTGACGGCCAACTGCCTCGAAGAGAATGCCAGATCGGTGAATCGGCTGGTGTTAAGGTGGGTTCACACGAGGCTAACAGTTGCGAGCAATTGTTGTCTCTCTACTGTTGTCCCTGTGTGAACAGTTGAGGCAACGTCGATGGGACAATGGCTAATAGTTGTCTCGACGGGACAACCATTTGCCATTGTCCCGTAGCAGTCACGTGATTTTCCTGAAGTAGGCGTGACCTTCTAATGTGCTCAATAGTTGGCTTCGTGTGAACCCACCTTTATGGACAGGTTATGTTAGGACAGCAGTCGGTTACAACAAATCCTGTCGATACTGCTTCATTCCATGATGGCGGGTTGATCGGTTGTACACAAGAAAAAATATCGGTATGATATTTTTACAATATTGCACAATATACTTTGGGATTAGGGATTACATCTGAGAGAGTTATAAAATTTCGAATATTCTATGCTATAAAAACGCTCGATTTTAGATCACTTCATTGATAATCTCAAAAAAGATAGCTAAACAGTTCTCGGAGATTTCCTAAGAGAGATCAGTTTAAAATTATGAAATTGTTGAATGCTGTAAAATAGTAGTAATAAAAACTTTACAATTCAATAATATGTGGTCTCAGAAAATAGAAACGTTGTTTATTTAAAATTTAAGTGGCAAAAATATTTCACTAAATATTATTCCTTAGGATCATGGGACTGTATAAAATTTAAACATCACAAGTTTCATAGAAGTATATTTATTGACAGAAAAATATTATTATAATAAAATAAAATTTTATTATTTACGTCTTTTAAATTTTATTGAATGTGAAACTTAAAATTGAATTTTATGATGAATAATAAATTTTTTATTTCATATTTCTTAGAGATATAGCATAGATTATAAATAGTGTTCTGTAGTGTTGAATAGATTTTAATGCTGAATAATTCAGATTTTTGTACTCATATTTTGAAGAAACAGTTGCAATTTGAAGAAAAAATTAAAAATAATGCAAAAAAAAAATTTGCATTAATTGAATCACTTCGTTTTATAGTTCAAATTTTACGTGGCCTGACAGAAAATTTGAGAGATACATAATATAATGGACAAACTGGCGTAAGACATCTATAATAGTATGAGTTATATGACAAATTTGAAGCTTAAGAATATCTTACTGAAGAAGATATTATGAGACCAAGTTACATAAAATATTTAATTAAAAATTTAGTGAGCAATAAATGTTCTGAATGAGGTTTATTCTAATGTAAGAAATACAAGATTTGCATCGTTTCTTGGAGATTATCAGTCCTGTTTGTATTCAAAATTTGAACTCATATTTAATTAAATAGAGCTTGCAATTAATATTCACCATTTTAAAAACTGATATTTTTAAACTTTTTTGGCAGATTATGAATTATGAGTTATAGAAAGACTTTGTATTTAATATACAAATCAAGTTAATGTTAAATGTAGCTAAATATAACAATCCTCAGATACATATTTTATGAAGTAATTATTATTCCGTACATGCAATTAAAATTTAATATTCAAATATAAATCTGATCAAAATATGTGCTTCATTATTTTGTACCAAATACGATCATGAAATTATGTATTGAGCAAGTTTAACAAGCAAATTTCAATAATTTACAGAACATTAAATTTGTAAACGTTTCTGATTTTTAAGGAAAAAAATGTGCAAGTGTATTTATAAGCTGTTTTTGAAGTTGTAGTGAAAGCTTATAAGCCAGTTAACAACTACGCTACCCGAACAATTGATTTTCTATCGTGGTTATGTTACTGGACTGCGATCCACAAGGTCACAGTGGATCGCAGTCCACTGGGACCTCTATTCTCGCTCGTTGCAAATTCGCCACATTGGTCTGTAGTGAAAGCTTATAAGCCAATTAACAACTACACCACCACGAGCAATTGCTTTATATCATGGTCATGTTACTGGGCTGCAAACCACAAGGTCCCAGGTTCTATCCTCACTCATACCAATCACCTACATTGGTGACTTCGGACGATGAACTTTCAAACTCCGTACAGCTGTTGTGGCGCCATCTACCCACATCAAAGCAAACCGAAGTCGTCAGATTCACATGAAGCAAAAACACAAAAAGGCAGCAGCAATCTAACGGCGTCAGACTCACTTGATACAGCATCAGCAACCACACACGCTCCCCATAACGCTTTGCGCAACTCAAATGGGTATAGGTGCATTAAAATCAACAGCTAATACATCATCAACCAACAGCCATATCGTTCGTCTCACCTCCGACTCACTGGAGGGAGAGTCTGTGGTGAACGCGTATAAGCCAGTTAACAACTACGCTACACTCGCAATTGCTCTTGTATTGTGGTCATGTTACTGGGCTGCGAAGCACAAGGTCCCAGGTTCTAATCTCGCTCACCACAATCCGTTACAAAATAAATATAATTATTCTCTAATAAATATGCCCTACTTCCCAAAAACATTTGGAAATTTCAAGCAAAAAAGGAGATAATTGTTCTATTTTATTTCTAGATTTATTTCAAAATAAAATTCTTTCAAAAAAATTAATGAATAGTTGGCGAGAACGATAAAAGAGCATTTTCATATAAAATCATTAACTAATAGAGATTATACCACACATCACTTTCGATGAAATGATGAGTATGTTAGTTACTGCTTGGCTGTGATATAACTGATGACCAGATTGCATTCTTGTTCTGACATCTCAGCTATATTTACCAGCTGAAAATAACCAGCGTTTGCTGGATCTGAAATTTCATGCCATTTGGTGATAAAAGGTTTATGACTTCATTAATTGTCACCAAAGCTTCATTAAAACCTTGCTTATATTTCAATATTTGTGAGTAAAATTTAATTATTTGTTGAATGCGAAAAAGAAAAGAAAAGAAAAAATTCTAGTTCTCAATAAAATCTTACCGCATCTGTGAAGAAACTCTTTACAAATAATTTATTTCCCACAGAGAAGGAGATCCAGAGGTCTCACTCTCATAGACACTAATGGCAACTTTTTTAACATGGCCATTCACATAGGCAGTAGCGCCATCTCTGTTGTTACCTGCTAACCTAATTCTGGAACTATTGCGCGGTGGAATGGCGTCATGATACGGATGTCAACAAAACAACTGCATTTATTATATTGACTTTTCTCGACCAGATTTCAGTCTTGGGATAATATCCCATAATAAATTGTTATCTGAAATTATTTTTTTTTATTTATTTTCTCCCTTATTATATAAAAACAAAAAATTTCATCTCTGCTTGTTGCGTACTAATGAAATTCAGATGCATTATTACCATATTTCAGATTAATTAAATTACATTTAATCTTCATTATGAAATTCCATCAAATTATTAAAAAAAATTCTTTTCCACCAGAAATGATTTTTTAAAGTTCATATGTAAGGTAATTACTTACTTTTGGCTATTTAAAGAACAAATTGAAATTTTACAGTAGATGAATTGCATATTATATTAATTCATTCACTGTATTAATAATTGCATATTATTATGTTCAATTATTGATTAATAATTTTCATTTTCTATTAATTATAATATATACCAGTAGATTTTAAACCGCAATTTATGAATTTTAAAATATGTTATTCCAATTTGGGCCACTTCTAATCAATTTCACTCTGTATTTATTTTAGCTTTAAGCACTCTCATATATCAAGTTTGGCTACTCTAATTTAATTTTACCTAAGTTATTTTAAGAGTTAAAATTAATTTTAGAAATTTTTTATAAATTCTAACAGAATTAAATACATATATTTAGTATTACAGAATAATCACGTATTAAATAATAAACAACCCAAATAATGTTGTTTTATTTTATTGAAGAAAAAATAATTGAAAACAATCCACATATTACATGGCAAAAAGCTCATTTGAAAAAGAAATTTCAATTAAAAATGAGGAGTGATTATTTTTATAAATTTAAAATCTATGAGAAAAAGGTTCTTATGCAATAACAATGCTAATTTTACAAGATAAAAATAATTGAAAACAATTGGCTTGAGTCACATTTTTAACATGCTTCAGATGGTAAATTAAAAAAGTGGAATACTGAAAACAACAAATTGGCCATAATTATTACTATTAATTTTCAAAAAATAAAAAAAAAAACTATACATGTAAAACTTTTTTAATTTTTTTCGAGAATAGTAGGTTGTCATTTTATCATTCATTTTTTTGATATTATGTTTAATCATCATCCGTATAAAAGAAGAAATAAAAAAACGCTCTGCTTTTTCTTTGTGTTCTATATTATTATTAAAAAAAATCTAAAGTAACTTGCTTTAAAACAGTTTTTAACTTCTGACATACTATCTCTTTGGAAAAAAAAGCTAAAACAACCAGAAAAACATTCGTGTCATTTGGAAATGTATTGTAATAAATATTCAGTTGGCCATTTTAATCCTGATTTACACATGTCATATTCTTTAAAATATAAAAAAATTGTATGACTATTTAAATTTTTTCGTCATTTACTAGTAATTTTCTGCATTTAATACATTCATGAGAAGACAAAAAAATTTTTGCTAAAAAAATGTTTCATCATATGTACATATGATATATATGTACATATGATAAAACATTTTCTTCCACTATATTTAGAGTACTTATGTTCAAGTTATCCATGTCATATTGTTTCTTTCCTTCATCCAAGTCCTCGGAATTTTCATTTATTAACTCACACAATTCTTTCTTGTTTAAAGAGGTGAAATTGATTAAAGTAGAAGCATCATCATCCTACAGTTTTTGATTGTTGACTGTTTTTAAAAAAAATTATTGATTATTACTTTGTGAATAGTATGTCTGAATTCATAAGCATCTGAATTGTCTCGGAAACCTCCACGTCGTCTAACAGAAAAAAATATATTCTCTAAAGCCTCTTGATTAAATTTATTGGTAAGGATAAATTTGACTTTAGTGAATAAATATTCCGAAATTCCAATTAAAGCATTTAAAGTTAAGATCCAAACATTTTTACATGGTACAACAAAATCCTATTGCTTTTTCTTGATCTAAAATGCCATGTTGCTATCCACTCTATTATTTATTTCCAGATCGAAATATGGAAACTGCCCTTTGTTAATGCACATAATTCTTTCTTTTCATGATACAATGTTCTTGAATAAACAGAGTCAAAACGTTTGTTAATCTTCCAAATCAATTCTGCTGTTTCTATTCCTTTGTTCTCAATGTTATTACCTGCAACATGCAAATTCAAAGCAGCTGTAACAGAGTGACTAAGTACCTATAATAATAAAACAAATGTTGTAGAAAACATTTCAGGAAACTTGTTTCTTTTTAATTAAAAAACATTAATATATTATACATTATTATGAATAAGACAGCAATTAAATAAAAGTTGAACTTTCTAGTGAATGTGAATCAAAGAAGCAGAAGTTAATCTAAAAGGTGATTTTGAATTTACTATCCAATAAGTATATAAAGAAATCTTCATTCTTTGAAAATAAAACTGAATATAATGTAAAATTTTGATCAGACATTTTGGAAATTTTTACAGAACATAATAAGTGTGGTAAGTTAATTCGTAAATGCTTAAGTAGATGATGTAGAAAGTTTTAGAACAGGTATACTGGAATTAATAGTAAGAGAAAAGTATTATATTATGACTATCTCTACCTGAGCTACTAGTTTTACTTTCATTTTCTTTAGTCCACACACTTCATTATGTTTTTTGTAAACTTCCTACAGGCAAAAAATTTTAAAAAAAATAGAGTGAAGAACACAATTACTATAAAAGTAAATGTCCATAATATAACCTATTTTATTGATTTATAAAGTGATTATAAAATTACCATTACTTATTCATTATAAAATTACCATTATTGATTTATTTTTATTTATTATTGGCATTTTTATTTATTACCATTATTCATTATAAAATTACCATTATATATTTAAAACCATATATTACATCCAGAAAATTTTATTATCTATTACAAGATTGATACAAGCATAGAGAAAAATATTAAACATTCAAATTCAGAGCTCTATTATACTAGCAAAATTACAATAAAAGATAGGAAACATTCTACCATCACATCATATTTAAAGCGTTAAATCCATTAGAATATATCAAGAAAAAAAAATTTAAAAATCAATGAAATATAATTAGAAATATTATTTTATATGATTAAATTTACTAAATATGACAGTAATTCAATAACACAAATGGAAATTTCACATGCTCTCTAAATAAAGTAATTTTAATTCGTTCAAATTTATTTTCATACTTAATTTTCAAACAATTATTAAACATACCTGCTCTCATCCGAAAGAAACTTGAATCATATCAATCCAGGTTGTTTCATTCAGACTTCTACAACAAAGACAACATCTAAATTTGCTCCCAGAGAATTTCCTCGATGATTTATCCGGAGTCACACAAAGTCCGGCGCTCGCATCCATTCTAAAAATATACAAGAAACACAGTACACAAGGAAGAAAAATCTAAACAAATAAAAAAGAGAAAATGCACAAAACAAGATAAATCCAAGCAAAATAATAATTTTAAATGAAAAAAAATAAAAAAACGAATCAAAAGAGAATCTTAAAGATTTCAGCAACACGCTCAAAATGGCAGAGAGTTTCAGTTTCGTTTCGAAAATTCACGGCTTTCGTTTAGTTCCTGTACAAAGGCATCAACAGAGGTGGCGCTACAATCGTTTACCAAACTTCGAAGTGAGACCTCTGAATCTCTTTCTCTGTGTTATTTCCAACACAAAAGCTTCTTTTATATAAAATATTGTAATACACTAAATATATTTATCGCCTGCAATTTCATTTTCGATTACTGGATTTTAAGTTATTTTAAAACTAATAAAAAATCACCAAAAATATTTAACGGAATAAACAGATGCCACCGTTTCAATTATTTATTATATATTGCAGTGATTTCTATTACTTTAAAATAATCTTGCATCTATTAGATTACTTATAAAATCGAAAAATTATAAAAATTGAAGAAAAAAATGTCAAATATTATTCGTAATTCATAATATATAATTAAAAATAATTTAAATTAGCAATTAATGCAATTAAAAAAAGCAATTTTATTTTGAACTTTCAAATAACGCCGTATAAATATTCAAATATTTTATAATTATTCTTTTTATTATATGTAAAAATATTCAAAATTTTTTTTTGAAAATCCTTATCAATCTTCTCATAGAAATAAAATAAAAATCATTTTACAAAAATTAAAAAATCTTAACGGTATTTGGTTGGAAGATCTTTATTAATAAACTACATATATAGTTCTGAAATTTAAACAACAACAACAAAAAAAACTATTTTTTGCACATACACGGCTAAAAATTATTTATTACAAAATGTTTACATTTCCTCGAACATCCTCTGTATTTACTTCTGGCTTTAAAATATTCTTTCTTGCTATATTGAAATCTGTTTTTAAGTTTTCGCATGATTTATGTAGGGAACTCTGTATGTATATTAAGTAACAAAAAAACAGATTAAAAAAACCCTGTAAATATTCCTGGATATATGTTTTATTATTATGAAAATGCACACTAATACTACGAACAGTAAAAATAATAATAATGAAAATTCCTGATCATTATCAGTTTCTTACAGAATAGGTAAAATTAAACTGATTTTCTTCTTCATAAATTTCTTATCTTTTACCAAAATGTCTTTGAAAATGTATTCAAACATTTTTTTTTACATGATCGAAGTTCGAGGGGATTTTACACAGTCTTAATTCGGAAAAATGTCATTTTGTTCTCGGATAATTGACTTAATTTTTTTAACTTTATAAATTCCTTAATATTTTAACTTAAAATAATTCTGTAACTTTATAATAATATATGGTTATAGTTGGGCTCATCTATTTGTCTAAATATTTGAACCAAGAATTTACTTGAAAGAATTTACTAATCATTTGAACAAGAAGAATTACTTGAAGTTTCCTTTCTGACGGAATGGTATTATGAAGGTAATCGGCACCCTAGACAAATTGTTACTTATTCGTTCTCATTCTTCACAATTTATAAAGAAAAACTAAATGAAACCTTTTTTTTTTTCATTCTGTCATTATATTTTACATTGAAAAGTGACAAAACATTTTGTTTTGTTTTCGTGCTTACCTCCCCCCTCCCCTTACTGAAGCCTTGGGCATATATACTTCCCAGTCACTAATGTATTAGTCTAACACAGTATTAAAACGACGTACAATTTTTTTCAGCATTAAGTTTTAATATTTGAACTGGATACATTCCTGCTAAAAATACATTTTGGTTTTGATTTTTAAGTAAGGTGTCGGTTTCACCATTATTTTTCATAGTTTATGAAATCGATTGATTAAAAAATTTATAATTAACCATTCATTTAAAGTTATAATTCTAATTTTAAAATATTGAAGGAGGTTCTTAAAATCTATCAAAAATAATAGTTAGTAGTTTTTCTATATCAGAAGAGAAATATTAAAATCTTTATACCTTCATTTCAATCCACTGAGAAGTTACTACACACTTAAATTATTCCAGAAATAATTGTATTGGAATAAAATAAAGTAGCTGCATAAAAAAGTCTAAAATTCTAGATTTAATTTGAAGCATTTCTGAAAGATAATCTAAATCAGCTGCTAGTAAAATGTGTATTTAATAACGAATGCTGATCATTTAGAATGCCAGATATATTGTTTTAAGATTGCCAGATATATTGTTTTTTGCTAACTACTTTTCAGCGTAATATTATCGCAATGTAATCTTATGTATCGAATTCTAAGTAAACCATATCTAATCTTACTTTTTAAAAATTAATTGCCTTAAATCTGGGGATTACCTACGTATTAGTAAATTTTTGTGCAGAAAAATATTTTTTTTTTTATAATCCAGGTATTATTGTCTGCAAAATTGAGCATAGTTTTCAAAAATACTACACTGCAATGAGTAACCAACTTTTGAAAACCAACATTTTTATTGTTGGGTTAATCTTTCACTAATATAACTTGGAAAAAGTTTCGAATATAATTGCAGAATTCGGACAAAGGGCAAACTTAAAAAAAATTGAAATACATCATAGGGATTAATTTATATATTTTTACAATTCCTAATGCACCGTCTTAAATCTTATTTGATTATTTGTATACATCTGTGTGTTTTGCATAGCTTGCAAATCATATCGAATCTTTTTGTTATGTGTCTGAAATAAGTGACCTTAAAAATTCCTAACAAATTTAATTCAAAAACTGAAGGGAAAAAAGCATGTTTCAATACTGATGACATTTTTGCTGTCCTTTTATATCTTGAAAAATGTAATAAATATATTTCTGTGTTCAGAAGGAAATAAACTGTTACGACAAATGATGACATTAATTCCTGGTTGCTAATTCTTTGATCTAAATTCATCAGAAACAAGATATAATTACTTTTTAGGTAGGTATTTATGAAAAACCAATTAATTATTTCAAATATAAAATTTTTTTTATTTAATACACTTAGTTTTTAAATCAGTTTCTTTATAAATCGTTGAAATTTTGTTTTTACGCTCTTCTTTTGGCGTTTGAATTCATTTGTATTTTCACACTTTCATAAAATAAGTTACAGTGTAATTTGATATTTTAGGATTATATTTACATAAATTCTAAATTTTGGCAAATTTTTCTGATGGAAAAGCCTCATAAATAAAAATCTAATATATTTTTTTACTCAGATTAAGAATAATGATTTCTCATCATGTATTATAATCCCTTAGCCGAAAAAGAGCAACCTGTCTCTTTTGAAATTTTGTACAATTGTTTTGATAATTCATAAGGAGAGGAAAAAAAAATTGAAAATTTTATTGAAAAACCCAAGATACAATACTCAAAACAACCACTTGTCTGATTTCTACAATTATATTTGAAATTCATGATCCCTATATATGTCCTCAAGGGTAATCTCTCTCTCATCAACCATGTTTTTCCAGAGAAATCTCAAAAAAATTACTTTATTGTATATTTGCTATAAGAATATACCACGATAGATTTCCCTAATGCAATCATTGCACCAATTTCTCCCCTTTTTATTTCATTTGTATTCATATATCAATAATAATCGCTTGATTTTTCCTACATTTTTGAGAAACACCACAAAACAAAATCATAGCACAGCTTCAACAGGAAAATATCGCGATAGATTTCTCCAACTCCAATCACTGCAACAGTTTCCCCCATTTTTATTTCATTTGTTTTTATGTATTAACAATAATCGTTTATTTTTTCTGTCCTCTATTTTTAAGAAACATCTCAAAACAAAACCTTGGCCCAGCTTTTAGCTGACATGATTTTTTATGTTTATTCGTAACTTAACTTCGCTGTTTTGCTTGCATTCTTTATAATTTATAATACTCTATATTTATTGTATAAATATAAATATAAAATAAATTCATTTGCTATAAGATTCAGCTCATCAAAGTTGAATGATCTTAATTATTAATTTCTTGATAAAATCTTAAATGAACAACATTTTCTATCACTGCCATAGCAAAATATTGCTACCCTATCTAATTTCATGCCATTTTCACCGTACTCATATAGTACAGCGTATTTTCGCAGTTTAATTCGACTAAAATATGATATTGTTCATTCTATGCTTATAATTAACACTGACATCACAATGCTGATCATTTTTTTAAATGCATCCTTTATTTAGAATACTAATATTCTTTGTCAGATCTGTTTAGAGTGTATAGTATTTTTTAAATGCAATGAAATACTGAATTTGAATGTGGTCGATGAATTTTTTTATCGATATCATAAATGATCTATTTTGGAAGTTATGATATTCATCGCCTTTAATCGTGTGTATTTAGTTAATTTTTTCAAGAAGTCGTTGAATCAAACGCTCAGTCGGAATTTTGGAAGTTCTAATTAAAATGCATGCCAATATAATTAACACTGACTAATGATTAATAATGTATATGCAAATTCATCTTTCCTTTTTTATTAATATTTTTTATTTTATTTGAACATAAAACATAGAAACAATGATTATTAATTATTTATGATGTGATGATGATAGCCATTCATTTATACTTTAAACTGATGTGTGATGTATTGAAATGCCATTGGCCAAAGGTTCCGCTTCTTCTTGTGCCTGTAAAAGATCAGTTTGGTATTGATTACCAACAAGTATTATTATAAATTAAATATAAATCGACTACCTTTGCATTACAAACGATTTGTTACAGGTGCAAATAATTTTAAAATATTTGCAAAAAAAAGAAAAGAAATCAAAATTTAAATGAATTTGATAACTAGAGAATTAAGAAAATTTTAGATAAATTAATAAGAGAAAGCTCCATCATCAAGCAAATTTACATAAATAAATGCTATTTCCATAATGATTGAAATTTCCAATTATATTATTCAACTTTTAAAATTTCATAAAACAAAAAATTAGACATATATACACTGTAAAACTCAACAATACCATAGATAAAATAATATACAACGCGATACTAATAGAATACTGAAAAGAAAGTTCAAAATTATTCATATATTAGCTGATGGCACTGTTCTACTCGAAATCCAAAACTTTTTCTCTTCTCCTCTCCTTTAATTTCTTACGAATGTTCTAAGCACTTCTCTTTAAAAAAAACATACTTTTTTTTCAGTTTCAATGTGCTGAATTAAATGTTTCAAATATTATATGTATACAAAGATAGTTATATGTTTCTGTTTTTATAACCAATCCATGTATCCAATGATTTTGAAAGCCACATTTTTAGCACTGCAAATTGAACAAATGTTCGAATAAATCAAATAGGTCCTATGCTCTACCGAGGGTATTTCATATATGAGGACGAGAAGCTTTCAGTATGATGGTTGGTTCTCACCCCCTGGGAGGGTACAGAAATAATGTAGGGCCGACTATCCCCTAACGATGGCGGGATGTGCCTCCCCCGGGAAATGTACTGTGCTCGGTGATGGCCCTGAGAAGCCTTAGTTCCCATCAATACTGTCGCAGTGGTTGGTTCATTCAGATTTTATTCATTCAGGACGGTTCGGAGTAGTCAAAGTTCAATTATATCTGTCTTAGGCTGAAACTGCTTTTAGATTCATGGACACAACGAACTTATATTTAAAATCCACTCATTCTCCATTGCGTAACACTCAGGAAACTGGATTTCTTCGTAGCCTTTCTTCTTCTCCCTGGCTTGTTTAAAAAGTATTGTAATTGTGAAAATTTTCAACAATCATCCCATTTTAGATCTTCCTGAATTACAACAACAACAAAAAACAAACAGATTTTTTTAAAAAATTACGTCTGCTTAGTTTCTATTATTGTTCTTGCTATTATTATGGTGTGACAATTAAGGTAAAGTGGCTTATGCGTGTTCAAATTAAGTGAGAACTAAAATTTTAACAACAAATTTATTAAAAGAAGCTTAAAATTCCACCTTAATAAAACAAGAATGCTCTAGGAGCCTTGTGCTGCGAAGTGCTGTGAAAATGTTGGTGCAAATTCTTTATAATGGAAAACAGTAATGTTGCCACAAGCTTAACAAATGCTTGAAACGAAAAAATAGACAACCACCGTGCGGCACCACACTATTATTACTCAAAATGCCATTAAACTAGAAAGCTGATATTTGGTGTGCTTGATTCCAACAGCAAATTTGTAGAATTTCATAAGTTTTTAGGCGAATTGCATATAAAGGAAGTCTATCGGTCCGTCTGTATGCTAACACGATAACTCGAAAGCGTAAAGAGATACTTGGATGAAATTTCAGATTTTACATTTTCATCAGAAATGTATATATTTTTAAGTTCGAGACGAAATATGAAAAAGAATTTGCATTAAGAACGTAGTGTCGAATTACCTCTATTTCCACGCATAGTACGAGGGAGGGAAAGTGCCGTGGCCGGCTATGGTAATTGGTATCGAACCTTAATTTTACCTCTATGTTCTACCTTAATGAGATCGTTCAAGAACTCTAGTGCACTTTGGCAAGTTAGGGAAATCTCGTATGATAATTTTTGATTTTAAATACTATACATATCTATAAGTGATATGTTTTTAATGTAATGAAATACACGAATAACTTTTATCTAAAAATACAGCACAAAAAACTTACTACTCGAATTTCAATTCCTTGATCTTTGGAACCTTTCTTTTTACTAGTAAAGTTGATCAGCACAGGGCTTACAAATTCATCTGCAACATCAGGATATTCACCTACAAACATATTAAAAAAGTAAAATATTTGAATAAAATAATGCTTAATAATGCACTTATACTAATCAACTGAATTTTTTTTTTTTTTTTTAGTTTAGCTTAGTTATATTAGCATCCAGTTTGGAGATATCATTAGAACTGTTATAGGACGGACCATGTATCTTTGAATCCTGATCATCGGATAGGAATGTTACCTGTGCTGCTCCCCTTTCTAAAATTCCGTACAACACTGATGTAAAGACATTTATCCTACGTTGTCAGATCTAACTTGCGTCAAGTCAGCTTATACGACAGATCTTTAGAAATGTTAAATTTCAGAAGCAAAGCTCTTAGGCCTTGAAATCGAGATCTTATCTTGAGACACAAACGTGACCTCAAATATTTTTTTAATGATGCAAATTATTAAGTATCATCTTATAATTCAGGATGAAAAAAGATGATAATATTAACGGGCAATTTAAAATAATGATATATCAATAAAATATTGAAGACATATTTAATATTTCCATTTTTTTCCTGTTACAAATCTTGTATACTTCATTATTTAATTTTCCCTTTCGTGAACAGGGATGTAATATAAAGATCTTGAAGAAGATGGAACTTCTCTCTCTTTTCCATAATTAGTATAAATGGAAATTCTTCTGTAGCCTTACTTTCAGAGTCTAATCGGAAATACTTTACTCAACATGTGATACAATGTTTTCCTATTTCATTTTGACTAGCATTAATTTTGAAAGCTTGCCGAAACTTACAGCAAGTCGAATTTTTTCCCCTTTTGTTTATCGTCAAGATTTAAAGCGCAAATGTCGTCCTTTGTATTTGACTATGCATCAAATATACTAAGTTCTTTATAGTGGAGTTTCAAAAGGGGAAGGTCTCCTTAGAATAATTGTAATCAGGAACCAAGCAATAAATTTATGATAATTCGAGAAGGAAGGAAACTAGTATTATGACAAAACATTGCTAATTATTGAAATTAGTATTAAAAATATTCTATCATTTTGTAAAGAGGTAACTTCTTTTCAATAACTTACCAGTAATACGACTGATGATAATACTGGAAATGTACCCAACTGTGAGTCCAATTAATAAGCCGAATGGTCCGTACCACATGTAAGATATCCTGTACAGTGGGAAAATGGGCCTAAACATAAAAGAATTAGAGATTATGCCTACAGTTTGTTTCTATTATAGTTCATTTGTTTTCAGTGATATAAAACACAATTCAAAAGCAAATCACATGTGTACAGTTTTTGGAAATAAAATAAAAATAACTTGGTTTTTTTGCCAGGTATTTATTTTAAATAAATGAACTATAAAAGTCAATTATAAAAATTATAAATCTATAATAAAAAATAAAAAATTATAAATCAATTATAAAAAATAAAATTATAAATCAATTATAAAAAATAATTGATAAATAAAATATAATATAATAATTATAAAATATAATTTATGAATTATAAATCAATTATAAAAATAATTGATAAATAAAATGTAATATAATAATTATAAAATATAATTTATGAATTATAAATCAATTATAAAAAATAAAAATTATAAATCATCAATTTTAAAAATTATAATTCTTTTTTTAAAATTTTTATAGATGTATAGTATATTTTATTTCTTTTATCTCATAATGTACTACTGATCACATAAAGAAACATTAATTAAACAGAAGTCAAGTCTTTAATAGTCTGTCTATAGTCTTGGTTTCCACTTTTTTTTACGGACTGAAATCCGGAACAATCTAAAGACTGGCCGAAAATGGGGAATTCACTTATATATTAAATTTGATTGTAGGATTTATATTTATGATATTTATATATTTATGATTACAGAATGAAAATCTACAGAATAAGAGGTTGCCTTTCCAATCTGATCATTAAAAAAAGATGATTATATAATGCTCTCACTACTGCTGCTTTCTTTTGCTGTCAAAAAATAATTACATAATACCTTTTTTTGATTTCTTGCCTGGCATTTCACTGAAGCGTATCTATTGAAAAAAATACTGGACACTTTAATATTATAATTGTCAAAATTAAAACTATAGACAAATGCAGCAACTCGAATTCATAAATATCAGCAACGTCCTGAAGCGGATTTTGTAACTTAAGAAACGGAAACGGTACACACGGTAGAAAGATAAGAAATAATTGCAATGATATATTTTTTATTTCTGTGTTTGTTAAAAGTTTCCAGCTTATAATGCACCATAAACTTCAATGTGAAATTAGATTGTCCGGGAAGATAAATAGACGTTTATAGAGGTTTATTATGAACAACTTCACTAAAAATCATCGAAAATGTAATTGAAAAGATTGTTTTCATTATTTACAAAATATATTAATGCTTTTATTCAAATATTTGTGATATAATCACTGAACTAACTGGCATCTTTTTTTGTTTAGTATTTTATACCAATACAGGACTGATTAAAGGCTATTTGTTAATGCTCTTATTTCACTTTTAATATAATATTCCCAAACATTATTGATCATTATAAATTAGCCATAATTTTCAAGCTCGATGGAACTGTTATTTGAAATATAAGTTGGTGTATTTTCTGTTTCTTCAATATAGATTATTAGAGTTTCACGTCACAAAAGCATTTTGTGGCGTGCAACGATACTTGATAATATTTGAATATAATTTAGATATAAAGAATATTCTCTTTCATCAAATAGTATAAATAGATCAAAAGTCGGAAATGGAAGATTTTATTGTCTCTTTACGTTTCACTCCACCTATGGACTTTGCGCGCCAAAGATTTTCCAAGATAAAATCCAAGCATGAAGTGCCAATGTAATCCTATTGAATTCTTAATGTATTTTTTTTCTTGTGGACCTTTCTTTAATAAAATGTTATTTTATTTTATTACAATATAGTTTTCCCAAAACTATTCGTAATTAAATAAAAAACGAAGTTTTAAAAGATTATTAGTGCAACATTTATTTTAATAATTATGTTTATTTTATTAACTATATTTAAAATTTTAGTAAACATAGTCTTTTCTTGTAGCATTTTTAGAGAAATTTGTGTACATCTGTTTACTGAAAAACATTTGCTATGTTTTGCTATAAAATTTCTGCATTATTTAAAAAGACAAAAAGAAATTCCGAGACAACCAATGTCAATTAGCCATAGGTAGTTCTTACAATTTTTATTATTTAGTGACTTATCATCATTATGATGATTCTATGAAAGTCCACATCATTATGGTAAGAAATTATGATTACTTGTTTATTTTCACAGTTCCGCAATAAATCACCAAAAAAATACAAAACATCACCTATCATAATGAATGAATCTTGACATCTTATGTATGATGAAAATTGAAATTCATGGCGTAATCTGGAAATTGCCAATTATATGTGTGATTTTGGTGAAATCTGAAAATTGCTTAGTTAACCCGGGGCCGTAAAAATAAACATGTAATAAATTTTGCGTCTGATATCAGAAAAACGGTCAATCTTCCAGAAAAGGCGTTTTTCTTTCTTGGAACTCACTTTGAAAATTTTAGACACTTCCAAAATCAAGAAGAAGGAAGAAATATTGTTTCGCTAAAAATAAGCTTCTAATTTGTATATCTAATTCTTCTAAAATAAATAAAAATGGGTATAATTACGGATTTTCCGTTCTTAATTTGGGAATAGCAGTTGTTGTATTGAGCATGGACATTTCTGGGAGCAATGACATCACAGTAGAACTAAGAAGGAATGATGATGTTTTATTAAACAAAGAATTTGAAGCACATCCTTCTGTAGAGAGTGGCAAGATCTTTGGCCTTACTCTTCTGGCTGATGATCCAAAACTAACCCAAGCTGTCATACACAGGCTAGACAAAAGTCCAATTATAGCCCCCTGAAATTAAAGATACTCAAATAATTTGCTGTTATATGATATTGTCAAAGAAGTAGAACAAAACAACTTTTGGACCAACTAATAAAAATATAAAGTCATTGTTTCAAATTATTCTCTCCTCTCATTTTTCAAAATCGTAAAATTTCTTTTTGAGCAATCCACTGAACTATAATAGAATTCGAAACGAAATAAGTATTTCACTAACTCATTCAGCCATATAATCATAATTGGAAACTTGTAGATTTCACTCATTTTTCAGGATTTCTTTGAGTTATTTGTTGCTTAATCAATTTTTGTTGTTTCGTATGGCACTTGCCTGGACAAGCCCGCTGTTACGAAGACAGCGATTTTAAGCCGGTGGGGGACCGTCTCTTATTTTTATCGTAGCGCCATCTAGGGCCAAGAGAACGACTTAGCTAAACATACGTCACAACCTTTTTTATGGGGCGGACTTCATTCACGTATTTCATTCACTCATCCACAGATGGTAATTCAGACCTGAATAAGAGAATGATCACCGCTGAGCCAGTACTCCCAGTGGTATTATTCTCTACATGGAGGACTTTGTGACCACGACGGATTTATACGCGCATCAGCCACCAAGCACGCGGGGAATCTTCGTCCGGTGGGGTTCGAACTCACAGCTTATGGGACGCGAATCCAACGCTCTAACAACCAGGCTATGCCGGCCGTAATCATCGTTTGATGATATTTTATTACTTGAAAGCAATGTCAACATACTGATTTGCATTTTTCCCTTTTGATTTGAATTAATTAAATTCTTAAATTTGAATTAATTAATTGAAAGAATTATTTACATGAGTATTTTTGTATATTCTTTATAATAATGCTTTATTTTTTATTAAAAATATTTCCTATTTCTTATTATATTAATAAAACGTTGTGTTTTATTTTTACTTCTTTCTGTTTATTTTTTTAATATATATATATATATATATATATATATATATATATATATATATATATATATATATATATATATATATATATATATATATATATATATATATATATATATATATATATATATATATATATATATATATATATATATATATATATATATATATATATAATAAAATAATTAAGATTTCAGTTTTTTAATGCAAGAGCAAATTCAAGTAGATATTACGTAACAAAGACCACTTATTGAGATTTAAATTTTTTTCGATAGATGAAGCCCTTAGAATGTAGAGATGTAAAAGAAAATTTTGAACTGCTACTTACACTAATTTGTATTGCATTTTGACATGTGGACACCTTGTTGGTAGGTTTCCTTTATTAAATTGATTCCTTCTTAACCTTTTTCATAGTCATAATCCCCCCGCCCCTATTATGAATTTTGAAGGTGTAAACAATAGAACGAGGTAATTTTTTTATCCTTAGTTTTGTAACACAATATAATTCAAAATATTGAATGGTATTAAACAATACCATTCATTAATATTGTTGAATATTAAATGATCGTACAATATCGTACAATATTGTGCAACAGGTTATAACTTGCTTGCATAAAATAGTTTGGAGAGTACCTTATGCCTTATGTGCAACAGGTCATGTTATTTGTATATCTAAAATCTTTCGACAAGTATCCCCTGCCTTAACCTTTCAGCCTCCTGAGTGATTTTTTTTTTCATTTTTCTTCGAATTTGATGTTGTTGATGTTTTGGTAATTATATATATATATATATATTGGTATTTATTACCTAAATTTTCTTAGTGTTAAAATTGGCTTATTTCTAACTAATTCGCTCGGCATCTTAGGAAAACCGTTGTAAATTCTGACTTGTAGTTAAAGGATTTATTTTCATCTGGTTGTAATAAATGCTAAATTCTTGGTCTGATATTATAAATTTCGAAACTTTGAAAATTGATTTATTTCAAAGATAAGTAAAAATGCTACTTACGAAATAAGAAATGTTATATAATATTGTAAAAAAAGTAGCAATTATTTGCTTATTTGTAATGAATGCTGTAAAAAATTTGAATTACTTTTTCATTTGTCCTGGTGGTGATCATCCCTAGGAGAAAAACAGCTAGAACCGGAGTTCCGCACATTCCATAGACAGTGAAAGTCGCTTGAACTAAGTTGCCTAAGGAGTCTGCTATAACTGTCATCAGGATGCAAAGGATTCCGAAGAAAAGAGCTAGGTGGGGAAAAAAGATTGATTCAAATCTGATTGAGTTTTATTCTAATAACATAAATGAAAAGATCTTTGATCAAATGATTAATTGTTTGTGATAAAAAAATCATTATAAAAAATCTCAAACTATGCTTTCTGAATCCACAAAGAATCCTTCGAAAGGAAAAATGTTCTAAATAAAAACATTTTTCTAAATTTCGTTTGCTTTATCATTAATAAATATTTCTTTTCCTTTTAATAGATAAATATCCATTTCTAAACAATTGGCAGTGAAACATTTTTATACACAAAACACCAGTAAGATACATGCTAGGTTTAAAAATCTTCATATTTTAACAAAATATAAAAGCAATGTTTTACATTCATTGCATTTGACTCGACATTTTTATGCACTCTACATTTTAATGTCCTGACAAGTAATTAATTTGATTACATAGTAAAATGATGATTTCAGGCATTTGAAAGAATTAATATCAGGAAAAGAAAAAAAAATAAGAAAACGTGAAACCAACTTAAAACTTTGGCAAAGAGCGTCATTGTTTTTTCCGAGTATCTTCTGTATTTCAGTAAAGGTTTCACTAGATCTTGCATAGTGACTGCAGACAGAGAATTCATTGCTGATGACACCGTACTGAGAGCAGCACCGAACACTCCACAAATGCAAAGACCAGGCAATCCAGGAAAAGCACCGAGCACATTTATCATATAATAAGGTAAAAGCTGGAAACAAAACAAGTTATCAAGTCAAAAGTATAAATAGCAGTATATACCTTAACCAGTTAACTGTTTTTGACGAGTATACTCGTCATACAAAAAGTATAGCATTTTGCGTTATGACGAGTTTATTCGTCAGGATTGATAAGTAGTGACAAGTTGTAGTTTGGATTACAATTTGGATTACAATTTTGGATTACAATTAGTGAAAACTCAAACATATTCGTAAATTTCAAGATCTTTAATATACTTTGAGGTCAAGTCGAAATCATAGGAACAAATAAAAGATCACTATGCGTTGTATCAAACTTTGCTCAATATTACTATCTAACAGCAAATTAAAAGAATAAATTAATTTTTAGTTTCTTTTCGCTCATATGCAAAAAATGTAAGATTAAGTAAAAAATAAATTTAATTATTGAAATTAAAAACAAAAGTCATTTCATTACAACATAATTTCATATTACACATACTCTGTGTTTGATGAGTATACTAGTCATCACTAAATTTTTGCGATGCAATTTAGATACGCCTTTTCCGAAAAGGTAGAAACAATTAACTGGTTAAGTATATATATATATAATTTATCTGAGCTTAAATATCCTACGTTTTTTAGTATGAAAAGTGTATTTAAATAAATCTTGAAATTCTAGATGAAAGCATATTTTAGAAATCTTCAACGACTTTAAGTCTCCTAGAATGTGCCTTTATACATTGCCTATTGTTCCAGTCTAGTAAGTCCAGGCGATTCTAATATATAAAATTGGAATACAATATTATATATTAGAATAATATTTAATATGTTATTTCTCAATTTTGAAAACAATTTTCATGATACTTTGTTTCGATTGGGTTTTTATTAACTTCAGGACCATAATCTAGTGCAATGATTTAAAAATAAAATGTCCGCAAAGTATGAAATATATCTGAGGAATAACATTTTCTATTGATCAAATTTCAAAAGTTATTAAAAGCGAAATGGCTGTTTTATCAGTTCTCATTAAATTGTTTTTATTTAACTTATTCAAATTGTTTGGTTCCATATATATATAAAAAGAATTGCAAAGAAAAGTTCAACTATATGCTTTATAATTTATATGTCTTCAATTATTTTTATATACAGAAAAAAAACTGAGTGCTATATATGTGCTTAATATTTGCTGTGTGAAGGTAAATGCTTACTAACGAATTGTTTTAGCATATATGAATTATAAATATATAAAAATAATTGAAAATTCTTGATTTTACAGAAAAAAAAGCCTTAATATTTTTTAAATATGAAAATGAAGGAAAATTTAATTTGGAAATGAAAAACTATTTAAATTAGTCATTTGCACAGATATTTTCACTTGTCAACTTAAATGATATTCTAGTTAACATATAAAATATTAAATGTCCAAATCTGAAATTTTGGCACAGTTTGTAAAACCACAAAAATAAAGAAATGAGTCTATGTAACAAAATAATCCATATTTCAATGTAATTTTCAAAAGAGTAATGAATTAATATTCATTCAGAATGGCAAAATATAATTATTGCTTAGCATTTTAGGAAGTTGGCGGTGCTATTATTTTTCATTCTGCTCTCTAAATACTTTTGGTTTCTCTATATCTGTTTAATGTTAATACTTTAATGGAATGATGATACATTATGGAATTTTTAAAATATTACCTTAAATTATTAATTTGTTTCCGAAGAAAGTTATTAAATGATCGAAATTGCAAAATTAATTTCACTTTTACTCTTACTTTTGAAAGAGCATGTTAATAGAACATTTATTCACATAAATAACAAAAAAGCGAATAATGAAGGCTAATGTTTATACATTTTGCTTGTCTATCTTTGTGATCCTGAAGTTTTACAGTTCAGACAGTTCAATTTACAGATACCAAATGTTGTTCAAAATTACTTTACTTTGAAGCGTTTTGAAATTCCCATGCTTTAAAACCAGAAATAAGATTTGAAGTTTTCCAATATTAAGTTCCAAAAATAATATTTAATAAATGAGATCTTTTTAAAATTATACCAATAAAATTATTATGTGATTATTTTCCTCAATTTTATTTCGTGTTAAGAATTTCAGGTAATATTCATTGCATCATCAAATGTCTGATCGCTTAATTTTCCTTCCATTTTTGAAAGAAAAAGTAGAAAATTTCGTTTAATAATTTAGCTGTTTAGGTGAGGAATAAGGATATGAAGTTACAGTAAGGCGAAAAACAGCGTGGAACCTGAAAATTTATATTTTTAATGGTGTTCTGATATCATGAAACTTGATTTCATTAGGAATGCCTATTTATGCAATAAATAGAACAAATGTAAAAATGTTGAAATAATTTGGCTTTAAAGTCTATGAAAATTGAGTATTTGAAAATACTTTGTACAAGGAAACACGAACGTCCATTTATACATGAGATTTTACTCAAATTAAACACAACCAATATTCCCGGAGATCAATTTATTGCCAAATATGCCTAGTTTATACATGAAAAAAATTTCTCAATTGGATTGTTTTAAATTGTTTGGAAAAGATATGCTAGCTCTGAATTTTATCCCCTTGTATAATACCAATAAAGAAAGTCATTTAAGATAGTTGAATCATTAAAAAAAACCCTACAAAAGCTATGAAGATTTCGGTATGATTCCCATTCTAAAAAAGGAATGAATCATAATTGCTAGTGATTCATTCAAATAATAGATGTCAGAGTAGCATTATTATACTTAATATATACGGTACCTGATCTGCAGCAGATATAGGCTTGTTAGGAGCTGTAAGGGGGTCACATTTATTGTAATGTGCGTAGATCACAAGGCCAACAATATAGGTGAGGCCGTGAAACAAAGTGTAAAAAGCAATGCCCAAATAGAGTGTTCTGAAATGAGGTATTCACAATAAATGAATAAAAGATGCTCCTGTACTGTTCAAATAAATATATTATGCTTTATACTAATATAAATGATTAATATTAGAATTCAAATTAACTTTAATGTAACCAGTTCATACCTGTAACATCATTAAAAATTTATAATATTTACATACGAGAGCCATTATATCATCAATCAAATACTCGAATTTGAGAATTTGATTAATCTCTATATTTTAGACTTCTCTGAGTCCTAAAGAAAAGTGTATTTGAAATTATATTTGTCTATTGGCTTGTCTATGTATAAACATGCCTTAATATATAGATGATTAAAATTTTTGCCATGCTTCTGTTATTATATTTACTTTATATTTTTGTCGAATGCTTTGCATCCCATCTGTTCAAAATCTGATATTCTGAAATTATTTATATTAGCACATATATCAGCTCAATAATTCAGCCAGTGGGATTGTCTTCCCAAAACTTTCCAGTTTATTCTAATAATTAACTATATATTCTCTCGTATATTTTAATATTATATCCTTTCTCTGATAAGTGTACTTTTCTACTACTAATCACATGTAAGAAACATTGGCGAATAACAGTTACGAAGGAATTAGTAAGCGTTCTATCTTTCTCGTTGTTTCCTTTGGCGAATAATGGCGAAGATATGTTTAATATACTAGTAAAAGCAAACTATGTACTAGTAAAAGTAATATGTATTTGTATATCCTTTTCTAGTCCGATTGAAACCAAAATATGACACGGAACTACAAATGCAGTCATAAAAACACTTACTAAATTGTATATATTTAACTCACTGCGTTTTCGCTTGTGATAGCGCGTACTTGCTTGTGAAAGTACAAAACTTGAAATAAATTCTTATCTGATTCGATTCCAAACTTGATACATGTAGGACTGGTTGGGACAAAATGCCCACTCAATCCCATTTGGATCAGAGTCTAGGGTACTGATTTAAAAAAGAAGTAACGTTTAAAGAAAAACAGATATTTTATTCACAGTAAACAAAATTAAAAGGACATTGACAATTAGGACGGGAAAGTTTATTTACATTAAAGTTAGAATTAAATATTTAGATGGCACCAAGACTATGTGCCGCCGTAGCGCATGATTATTAATCACACATCGATATCGGACACGAAGAACCCTTTCTCTTTCCTCCTCTCAAGCGAATGCCAACAGCTCGGGTTTTTATTAAAATTTATGGTCATGTGACTTAGCTCTTAGGATTAGTAGAACCCATGGTGCCATCTATTACAATATAATAAAACTAAATTGAATTGGATGCGTTCAGTATAACAGTGGAATGGTAATGGCCACTAATTAAAACTCTACATACATATCTATATTTTAGATTTTAAATAGTATTCCAAATATTATCCATCTAGCTCTATTCGTTTTGCAGTTAACGTTTTAACTTATATTCAAATAACCAGACATACAGACTTTCTCTGGATGCATTTCTTCTGAATTGAGGTAATAATCTTCTGATTTCCTAAAAAGATCACCCAGTTCAAAGTGTGCTTGAGTTATATTTCTCACAGACAGACAGACATGATGCCGAAACTATGTTTTTCGAACTAAGGGAGGTCTGAAACGTAAAAATTCGTCAAAATCACGAGTTCGATTTTTTTTGACAGTTACAATACTTCATCCGTATATACTTAATACAGAAAGTAAAGCCGACGTCCAAGCCTAGGGGTAACGCGTCTTCCTTCGTGATCTAGGCGTTCCGGATTCGGCAAGGTTGTTCTCTTCCTTGTGTTCCCTCTGTGAGGTGCATGAATGAGCCCCCCTGTTAAAATGAGTTGTGCAAACGAGTGTGTGTATGATATCTTCCTTTGAGCTAGAAGTCAGACTTCTGCCCTCGGGTGCTCAGGGGTCTTTACCCTCAGAAGCTACTGCATAAAAATGTGACTTAAAATAGCCCCACGACATAAAAAAAACAGAAAGTAAAAACTGCTGGAGAAAGCTAAAAATTGCTATTATGTAACTTTTATTTCCTAAGTTGCGAAGCTGCATCAGAACGTGGGCTAAATACGTGATAAACTTGATTATCTATTAATCGAATGGTCCATAAGCAGAAGCTTCACGTGTAATTCATATAATAGATCCTACAGGGCAAATAAATCAATTCATCAGCTGTTTAGAAGATACGCCAAAAAAGTTTCTCGTTTTATATTTTATAGTTTTAACATTGGAAAGACCTTTGTGAAAAGGCCTTTAACTTTCTAAATAGTATAATTTTATATCTTTGTAATTCATCAAGCTAAAATATTCACGAATGTATCAACTACAAAACAGAGTAAAGTTATTAATGTTTGCACATTAAAAATTTTAATAAATACTTTTTTTATAACTTTCAGAAAATTCTCCTTACTTTCTACAGCGGGAAATGTTTTTCAGCGTAAGCAGTCTCTGAATCTGTATTTGATTTGCACCAAAGGATATTAATGGTGTAATTAAACCTCTTAAAAAGACATTCCAAATTGTATATCTCTCAGTTAGATTTAGGCTAAACCTGAAAAAAGCAGTAAAAAAATTAGTAAATATTAAGAACTCACTCCATTACTTCAGAAGTAAAATTTTCATAAATGATACAAACCTATCAGTGACCTTGAAATACTAAAATAAAAACTTTTAAACTCATTAAGCAAAATTGCAAGGAATAATAACACATTTTGAAATTAATTCTAAATCTCAACGTTTTCTTACCCAGAATATATAAAATTGTTATAATTTTTGTAAACTTTACAAATACTTGCATGAAATGAAAATAAACAGTAAATAAGGATTTTATTCAAGGATAATTGAGAAAGAATTTATCAAAGCCTAATCTTTAACATCGGTGAATTCAGGAAATGTTCGAATATTTTTTGGCAACATGAGAAATTAAGGGTTTGTTTAATTCTTGCATTGAAATATCTATCTATATATATAAAACAATAACATACGTGGTATATAAATCGCTGTTATTTTTTTATGACGAAATGGCAGAAATGAAATATAAACATATCGATGCACGGAAGCTTCAGCAGACTGCTTTATTCAGATTTTTTACGGCTGCACTTAATTCAATGTAAATTAAATGAAATTGTTATATTAGTAAATGCTGCTCGCCGTGTCAAACACTTCATTCAGTCAGAAGTTGTAAAAGAAATTGAAAGATAATTTTAGTCGAAAATTTTATTAATCGATAATGAAAATAGGCTTAACAATCTTTTTGGATACTCGGATACTTACCTGTGGAAACAGAAGTAGTATAATTATTAATTTTTCAAAAGTATTGTGTATTATCTTAAAACTCAAGAAATTACCTTTTTACTAATATTGATTTCATTTCTGTACAGTTTTTTCTTTACTTTTAATAAATTCTTCAAGATTTATTTTTAATGTCACAATACTTTCAATGTTAGGTTTGGTTTGGAAAAGGCTTTCGAAAAGTAATGCTAATTTCAGTTGCTTGTTTAATGTTATGAAATTCAAACTCATTTATCAAAATAGTCAATCGCTTGCTTTCATCAGTACTAAAATTAAAATTACTTTTATTATCATTGATTCCAAAATAGGATTTTCACTTTCACTTATATTTCATAGTATATATACTTTCAATTTGTAGACATAATAATTTATTGCAGAATGGTTAAGTCAAAGTCATATTTTTAAGTCATATCAGACGAACTGAATTTAAAAAAAAAAAAAAATGCATTTCATATTATTCGTTTAGTAACCTAAATAGTATAATCTTGGCGAGAACAAGCTAGTCACCAAAGGCGGTGAGAGCAAGCCGGTCGACAAAGGCGACGAGTTCAAAATAATTATCCTCGGTATTTATTAACATTTTATATTTTCCATGGCAATAATACTACTTTTAATAAAATAACATAAGTAGTTTTAACGATTTCTTCAAATTTCCATTATCTATTTATAAGTCGCTAGTTCCTCGATGCTTTTTAAATAGTCCAGAGAAGCAGAATTTCATTGGAGAGATGTCTAATAATTCTGCTTTCATATAATTAAAATATATTGAATTCTTGTCAATTATTTTCGTTTCCATCAATTTCAAAAATTTAACAATGAATTTAGAATGCTTATTTGGTTCATAATTCTTTTTATTTCTATTATATTCGAAATGGAAAATAATAAATTCTTTATTATAATGCTTCTAGACAATTCGAAACAAATTTCCAACATCGATTTTTCTCTTTTCCACGAATAAGAATATATATATTTTTTCATTTTTAATTACATATATAAATATCCTTTGATGGTGATCCATAGAATGAACATATTCTTTGGTCGCTCTAATATATTTGTTATAATTTTGAAAAAAAGTTTATGAAATTTAATTCCGAATTACATTTCTTGGAAAAATTGGATTCACAAAAGATGATTTTACCCTGGCACAACAATTCTGCCACCTTCGTAACAAATTCTGAAAACTTCGCTGAATCCAATATCCGAAAATCCTTTGACAAGAACTGCGAAGATTCCAATGAACATGAGCAACGCTTGGAACAAATCAGTCCATAGCACAGCCTTCATCCCTCCCTGAAATAATGCAATTTTACATTGAGCATCAAAACTTATTTCATTCAACTCTTTTTAAGACCACAAATAAATTTTCACAATTATTTACTTCAGTTTCAGTGTCGGTCTTTCTGATTTACAAATTATGACAATCTACATTTTTTAGCCTTGCTTTATAATTAACTAGCCACCTTTGGCGACCAGCCGGTTCGCCAATCTTAATGTTCGTTTAAATTTTAATAATTAAATAGGTTGAATCGGAGTTTAACCCCCTTCTTCGCCAAGTTGCGATAACGCGCCAAAGCTGGCAATCTTTATTATGCACTATAATTGAACATCTGCTCCTTTGCTTTTGAACATTTCGCAAGGACATTGTTGGCGATTTTAAAAAATTGTGTCAAGCATCGGGTTAAACTCCAGTCGTACCATTAAATATTTTACGCAATTCCAACTTTAATAGATTCTTCAGCAAAATATTTTAAAACTTCAAATTTTAATAGTCATATAATCCACTCATAATATTATATAGGCCTTCAGTCATAACGTTATATTTATCTCTCTAATTTTCTGTTGCCCATCGTAGAATTTATGATTTAAATTAAAGTGTAAATGATTAATCTGCAATTAATATAATAATATTTTTTTACTGAAACAAAGCATTTTTTTAATAATATGGTTACTGATAATAGAGTCACTGAGCGTTTAAACTTTATGGGCACTAAAGAATATCTTTCTTAATTTATGTAATAGCACAAGAATTTGTCAATAAAATTTTCTCAGATTCATCATGAAAAGATTGATTAATTAACAATGTTTAATTTTAAATGCATCAAACACTAAGAAAATAAAATGAATCGTTTAAAATAATCGGTCGAAAACAGGTTTAAAAAAACTACCTAAAAAAACGATGTACTTAAAACTATAAGCATATACAAAAAATATATATCTAACATAAATACAATTTACTTACAAAAGCATGCAACTGACATAAAAATAATTTAAATCATCCGTTGATAATGGTTGTCATGTCAACAGCCAGAACACAATGCACATGCGTGAATTTTCTTCGCCAGTTATGGTAACGCAAATGCGTGAATTTTTCTACGCCAGTTGGGGTAACTCTATGCAGATTATACATTTTTAATTTCCTTTATTTTGTGTTATTTTAATTCAAAAGTACTTCAGAATGAATCTGAAACATGGATTAATTGACAATGTTTAATATTAAATGCATAAAACATTAAGAAAATAAATAGAATCGTTTGAAATAATTCGCCAAAAAATGTTAACCCTAGCCTCATTACTGTTGGGAGAAAAAAAAACTGAAGCCTTACTCATTTGGCGGTGGGTAAAATGGAAGATTTTTTTGGCGGAAAAGTTGGCGGTGGGGAAAATGGTAGATTTTTTTGGTGGGAAAGTTAGTTTTTAATTAATAATTAAAATTCTAATTCAAATTTCAAAAAAAGGGACCCCAGGTGCACATTCCCAACCTCCAAGGTATACATGTACCAAATTTGATAGCTGTATGTCAAATGACCTGGCCTGTAGAGCGCCAACACACACACACACAAACACATTGAGCTTTATTATAAGTATATAGATTAATAAGAAATAAGTTTCATGCGAAATTATTTACTGCTTTCAGTAATCCATAAGAATTACGCAAATTTTTGAGAGGAATGCAACTTACCAAAGTACAATAAAAAGTGCAAACCGTACCCACAGATAAAACAGATGTCCATGTAGATAAATTCGTCGCAGCACTTAAAGCCAGAGCTGGGGCGTATAAAACTAAAGGCATGTAAAGCATCTGGAAAGAAAATCAAGTATATGAAAAATAATTCTTTCATAGTCCATTTTTTCTGATATTAGAAGTGATTTCATGTGGAAAAGACGGCCAACCATCTATAAAAGGAGAGCTAACAAATAATAAATGAGATATCCATTCGTTCCTATTTTCGTAATAAAGTTAATTTTATTACGAAATTAATGCATATAAAATTCTAAAGTGTGTTAATGAAACAAAACAATAACTCTGCTTAGATACTGAAGAATATTAAATATTCAACTTCTTTTCTAAGAATTGATAGATTACCTATGCTTAGTGATCAGAGAATTTTATAATTGAATTTTGCTGAGGTTTTAATATTCAGAAATATTATATTTCAGTTCAGTATCTTACAACATCAAAGGAGTGTAAGCAAAGTTCATTATTATCATCTAAAAGTTTTGCATCAGATCAACGCATTTTCAAAATTCAACAAGCTAAGAACCAAAAGAATTGAAAGTCATCAATTAGATTAACCATCTAGACATTCGCTAAATGGATTATTCATTCATCAAACTCGTGAAAACGAATATTATATAATCACATAAAACTACGATTTTGAAATCATTTTATGTTTCTTTTTCAATTCTGCATATCACCAAAATGAAATAATGTAACGTTTCGCATTATTCTTGAACTCTTACAGCCAACAAAAAGAATTTTAGTTTTTTAATTAATAGGTCATTTTTATATGAAGGACAATCAAGCGTGAATAATAATTACTCAGATTGAACAAACGGCAATTGTTCATTATTCAGATCATGGCAAACAAATTTTACATGGAAATTTGTTTTATAAATTAGAAGCTGCCACCACCAGTGAGCAATATTATCAAGCGCTTGAGAAAAGGAGTCAAAATCAAAATTTTACATGGAAATTTGTTTTATAAATTAGAAGCTGCCACCGCCAGTGAGCAATATTATCAAGCGCTTGAGAAAAGGAGTCAAAATCATGCAGAGATATGAAACAATTCAATGACAAGGAATTAGCGGATAGCATTACGGTTAAAATGACGCAACATACAAATTAACAGTATGGTACATAAATGCGAGGAAATTCGCCCACCTGTAGATTTCACATGGATAGCTTTAAAAATCTCTGCAGCATGAATAAAAGAGTGCATAATCGTTTTATACAGAGTATTAATACAATCGTATGAACTATGCAAATCAAGAATTTTTGCCCTAAGCCCATAAAAATGGCTAAAGGACCATTCCTTGGTGAAGCATAATTTTCGAAACTCATGCAATATTAAAAAGCGCGACGTCACATCCGGTGTAAGTATAAAAAATGTAAGTATAAAAAATTCAATTGCACCTGAGTAAATGAAGACCTCGATCAAATCTGGCTGATCAACATTATGAGAAAGAAGATGTCCAAAATAAAAATTTAAAATCGTGTGCTATTTCTGCAAGATAATGATGAAGATTTGATCTCCCCAGACAAGCTCTGAATAAACTTTTGTCTCCTTCATTAATCAAACCCTTTTCCAAGAAATAGTAACTTTATAAAAATTCTTGTGCTCATACTTCCCACTAAATATTCCCTTTTTCATTATTGTACTGTGTATAGTTGTTGTTTGTTGTTATTTTGTGTATTGTCTGTACATTTTAACATTTTTTCCTTCTTAATAAATCTTTCCACGTATATCCATTCAACTAACAGGGAATCCTGGAGATTCCTGACACGGGATATTCTATAACGAAAAAAAAAATGTAGATCGAAAAATGGGGAGGAAACAATTAGACTTGAAAATTCAAAATTACAACCATAAATATAAAAAAGAGGTGGAGTACAGGCATGTGCCATTTATGCATAGAAAAGGCCATTGTTATAATGGTCTGAAAAATAGAGAATATCTTTGTTTCTGGTTGAGCATGGAAATCTAGCTATATGGTTGCCAAGATTAACAAATCTGGTTTGACTGAACTTTCTCGCTTAAGATATCCAAAGATATATCGGTTGGCAATTGAGAAAGTGACATAGTTGTTCGTATGCATACTAGCTTCTTTTTTGTATACAAACTAGCTTTGTTGAAATTCACACGATGTTGGGTCTGGTGATGTTAGACATTTCCTTGAAATGTGCAGTGCGTATTTTAGATAGTTACTTTTTTAAATACCAAGTCATAGAAGTGTAACTATAGTGCTTGTTTACATTAAACTTTATATCAGTTGTAATGGATGAGATATCACTTTTTTTCGTTTAGAATTTTTTTCAAAAGCTATTCGTCATAAATTATAATTATTTTAATGTCCTTTATGAACTGAGGACGATGGTTATTACACTACAGAGTTTGTCCGATGACATATGATAACATATATTCCAAACCAAATGTGCTTCAAAGCGGTTTTTTATTGACTGAAACTTTCAATAAATGTTTAACTCATTAATGTATCATAAATATGGTTTGAAATAATAACAATTAAAGATTTATGTTTAACCAGTGCATTTTGAATGCCAAAATTTACTAGTGTTGATTTAAAAATAACAATATCATTATTAACAAATCATCATGAATATTACAAATTTGGCATGCATTTTCTTCATTCTCATGAAAAATGTTTCACACTCATCCAAAAAATAATTACACTTACCGTTTGCAGAACGAACACCACAGAAGTAAAAGTTCTAGTCAATTTTCCAAATCGTTTTTCTAAGTACTATATATAGAAAAAGAAACAGAAATTGAGAGAAAAAAAATTAAAAATTCATGGTAATGCTTTGTATGTTTGTATTTGTTAAAACTAGAACATAAAAATTCGATAGATATGAATATGGATAATATCATGAGAGCAGACGGAGTTCATTTTCAAATCATATAGGAGAGTAAATCAAAAAGTAAATGGACTTTTGCAATTACTTTTTCCAGGGTTTGGCAACACTGCTAGTATCCAGCGCTGAATTAGAGTGGTCGGCAGCACTTCTATGCATGCAACATGCACCACTTATTCCTACGTTTGCCATTGGTGTATAGCAGACCGTTAAACATGGCAGCTCTATTGTCGATTACGACCAAGGAAGAAATTAGGGCAATGATTCGGTGTTTGTTTGCGCAAGGCGAAATTATTCATCGAATGTAAGCACAGTAGTGACAATTGTTTATCGAGAAGCAAGATCTACGAATGGATAGAAAGTTAGGGAAGAAGTTCATTGTGTGACGAAGAAAGATCGGACAGCCATCGACGCCTAATACTGAAGACTATTTGAAAGTCATTGAGGGTATGGTAATGGAAAGCAGATGAATTAATGTAGACAAAATCGCCAATAATTTACATATCACTCATAGATCAGCTTATTCAGCAAGAAAGCGATAGGCCCCACTGTGCCTAGTAGCCAGCCGAAACAATAAGGAGTTGGGATTCGAAGTGCTGGAACACACTTCGTACAGTCCAGATTTGGCTTCAAGTGATTTTCATATATTTGGACCATTGAAAGAAGCACTAAGAGGAAGAAGATTTACAATCGATGAATAAATCATTGATGTAATGTAAACGTAGTTATAGATACAACCCAAAAACTCTATTCCCGACGGAATAAAAAAACTTGAGAAACACTGGGGAAAATGCGTTGATGTTCAGGGAATGGTTATGTAGAAAAATAATTTGTTTCAGTTTTCTATTATTAGAATAAATGTATTTTCTCTTAAATGCCTTTTTACTTTTTCACTCTCCTTCGTACATGTTCCTGTAATTTTTCCAAACAGTTTCTGGTAATAAATCGATAGGAAGGACTGTTTCTCTTGTAGCTTGTGCAATAAGGGACTATTCACTTTATTAGTCACCAGTTGCTCACTCACTATGTTCTTTCATTTCAACCAACGCACTTAGGATCTCGAACTAATCTCGTGAAACAGCTGGTTCAGAAAGGAAGTCTAATATTAAAGCAAAAAAAAAACTAGTTCATGTCTTCTAAAATAACGAAAGTATTCCTTCTTCATATCCTGGCACAAAACATTTTTTCACTTTTATCCAAATTTATTATATTTGCGTCAAGATTTTGTAGATTTATTAGGCTTTTTATATTAAGCTTTTTTCCCAAGTAAACTTTACTTTACACCAACAACAAGAACGTATTGTTAACATATTCTGCATTGAAGGATGCATTATGATTAATTGTCACTTGGCTTGTCCCACCAGCGCATCACTAGTGTAAGAGTAGTTGTCCAGGGGGCTCTCTGACTCTTGATGGTATTAGGAGGATCAAACTACTGTTATTCGTTTTCTCAGTGGGCACTTTGGAACTATAAAATATTCTAAGCGCTTTGAAGTCTGACCCAAGTGTTTTACGAAAGAGGCTTCACCTGATCACATTCTTAATTATCTGGGGCTCAACAAGCAGGATCTTATTGCCAATCCATTGTCAGCATTGGGCTTCTTCAGGAAGCACAATTTCATAAACTTAATATAGCTCTGCTATATTAAGTTGGATCTTGAGGATGTACAAAGTTACATGGTGAATTGTACATTGTGATACAGCCTTTTAAATGTAATTTTTTCAGTAAGTCTTTCCATATATAAATGTTCATCCAACTGATAAAAAAAACATAATATATATCCAAATTCGGTGGCATATTACATTGAAAAGATAAAGAGAAATGATTACAGATGATGTTCTAGGTCAATACATTGTTCTGAAAACAATAAAATCAATTTTTTTTAAAAAAATTCATTAATTAAACGAGAAAAGAGAATGTTGATTGATTTCAAAAGTTGAAATTCCAAGCTGTATATAATCTTGCTAAAATTTTTGACGTATATATTCATAATTGATTTAACCCCTGATGACCTTGGATATCCTGGACCTGATTGAAGAGACACGATAATGTAATGTGACCTGTGGTACATTACAAAATGGTCATAATTGACTTGCACATGTACCTTTCCCAAAAAGAGTCCGTTTTCTTTTTTGGGAAAAAAACAACAACAACACAGCTATAGCTCCTTCCCAACAAAGAAGTAAGATATGCAGTAAAATTATGATATTCCTTTCTTATTTATCCAGGGACTTTCATTCCTCCGTTTGATGTGCCCTACTTAGGAATTAACGCTTCGTATAAGAATGATAACGAATGATTTTGTTCTATTAAAGTGAGATATAAAAATTCTTGAATGGAATAGATCATTTTTTATTTTTAACACCATGATGTATGACCAAATATTTAGAAATACATATTTTGATGGCATTTTACTTTCAATATACTTCTGTCTTCATCAATATTTTATGTCTTGATGTATTGTTTGTGATCCTGAATGTGAAATTCTAATAATTGTTCGAAATTTTCTACAAACGATGACCCTCGTCTTAAGCTCTAAATCCAAATACATTATCTGAAAATAATAACATAGTTAATATAATATTTATTTTATTGTTGAAGCATTTATTGAAAATTTTCAATCATTTCTTCAAAACTTCCAATTGGAATGATCCTTTTTTTAAATTTCTATAAATATTCAAAGTTTATAGTTAAAATGAGAAATAATTTAATATCTCTTGGAGCAGGATATTCGCAATCATTTTCAGTCAATATTCGAAGTAATGTCTCAATTTTAAATTTTTAATCAATAACTCACTCTATCTACCATATATAATATTTTCTCATGCTTTGTATCCAAAATTAAATTCATCTGTTGATAAATTTTACAGTTTTAGGCATCTAGAAGCTATAATTTTTTTGAAATCTATTTTGGCTAATAAATTTCTTAGCAAAAGAAATTATACAATAAAAATTCATTGAGAATTAATATACAAGGTACTGCATTAGATTCTTCAGAGTTTCTTCAAGAGGTTTAAATATAGCAACTTCCAATTAATAAGAGTATAATCGTTAACCTCTTATAACATTCCATGCATAAAAGAATTTTTATTGAATATTTTACAATGCACATAATTTGTTCAAAGATTTTTAAATTGATATCTAATCATAAATTAACTTGCTGTATACTTATTAGAAAAAATTGTATTTAAAGTTTTCTCTACTAATAATACATGTCTAACGTATTTATGTAAAATATAAAGTATATGCTAGGCCATTTGACCCAATATTATCAGATTTGGCTAGTACATGTTTTAGAAGATGGAAATGTTCACCTCGGAATGACTTTTCGAAATTTTGATTAGTTAAAAAACTTATTATGTGGTTAAGCTAATCATATAAGTTGCTACTAAAATTAGAAGCTTGGAAGCTATTTTCAGAATAATTGATTTAAGAAAGGTACTTAATTGAAATTTTTAGTAACATACTTCGGTGAACCAACCAAAAGCGAAGAGTGTCTTCATAAGATGCCCAAATTTAGCCTTTACGAAAGTTTGATAGTCAATTTACGACGCATTTTTGTAATAAAATATAAAAATATATTGTCATTAAGGATATAATTTTCAATTCAATTTACACTCATAAAATGGTAGACTTTAACTTCAAAAAAATCTGTTTACTAATGTTACTGAAATATATTTAATAATTTGAAAATCTAAAGATATTTAAATTGCCTCTTTCACAATAATATTTTTAATTACATCGTCATATCACTTACTTACTTCATATGCGGTGCATGCACCCATTTTGAAAAAGACAGGGAGGCAAACATACGAAGCAGCCAATACACCTACAGGGTAAACAATGTTCGAAAAAAGTAAATGAATTCCAAACATGTACACTTCCGCTGGCGTTCCAATAACTGAAATCGCGGACAGGTAGGAAGCCATGATAGAGAAAGCAACAGGTAGAATGGGCATGTTCTTTCCAGCTAGGAGATATTCGTTCGTCGTCTTTTGTTTGCCGCCCGAAAATCGAAAGTACAATCCGATACCCGACGATATCAGAAGCATGATGGTAATCAGAATGTAATCCAAGGCACGTAACGTAGCTTTTTCAAAACCCATCTTTCAAGAAACTGTAAAAAGAAAAAAAAATGAAATAATTGCGACAATATATGTCTCACAATGAAAAGATATGATTTGAATGGAATGGATTTGATTTTTGGACTTCGGCGCAAGAGCCAAAATTGACCATCATGGAATCAATCAGTTTACTATAAGTTTCTGCATGTACAATATTCTATGCTTTAATGGAATAATAAAAATTTGAATTTCAGCATAGTAACAAAATTATTATAGATAGATTACAATAAATTGTATATCAAATTGAATTGTGGAAACTTATTAAAATTGCTTTAAAAATAGAAACGTTAAAAATGTAAAATTTTTTCTTTAAAATACCGTTAAATCATTCTCATGAAACTATTTATTCAGAAGGTGTGAATGAGAAATACGCAATAAAAATTATTTAACTCTTTAATTAATTATTATTTTAATTATTTTTAGGCTCCGGAAAGTTGAAAATGAATTTCCTTTTGTCTTGAAGAGCATGTATGTCTTTATGCATGTACGGTGATGCATGTACTTTATGCATGTAGCTTAAAGACCGATTGTTAATTTCAAGCTGGAATCTCTAATAATAATAAAGATGAATCAATATGTCTGGGTGACCGATGATTGTTGATTTCAAGCAGGAATCTCTAATAATAATAAAGATGAATCAATTTTTCTGGGTGACCGATGATTGTTGATTTCAAGCAGGAATCTCTAATAATAATAAAGATGAATCAACGCATCTGGGTGTACCGATATTTCTTAACTGTTGCTCACAAATACTATTGATACATAAGTCATTAATACATTAGCAAGCGCAGAACTCCCACGCGTGGATCTCTGAAAATAAAATTCTGAACAAGGCCTTTAGCCGCCGTCCACAATTTTATATTACGGCGATGCAATGTCATTAATAACAAATAGTTAGCGAAAACCCTTGCGGGAGATCACTTGCTGGTTCCTGTGTTTGTTTTAGCAATCATGCTTATTCTGCTTTTATAATAAGCATGATTAAGTAATTTATAATCATGAATTATAAGAATCAGGGCTTTTATAATAAACAATGACCTAGTTCATGGCTTTTATTGCATATTTTAACGACAGAAAAGCGGACTTATCTTCAAAAATATTAAAGGCGTATCCTTCTATCTATTATTTACTCGGAAAAGTTGTTTTGTAAATAAAATTTCTTTCAAAAGATGACAGTTTAAAATCTAACCAGAAAACTAAAAGATAAATTTAAGTGTTTTAAAACAAACGATTCCTTACATATTTCATTTAAAAAAATGTAATTTTCAGTATAATATGTGTAGTAATTAAAAAAATTTAGCTGAGCATATAAAATTAACCAGCGGAAAGTAAGAATATAAAGTTAACCAACAGAGTGGTCCCTCCAAAAGTTTCTCGTATACTCTGCAATAAAATTTTCCCCTTTTATTTTTATTTTATTATTTATTTATTTCCCCCCCCCCCCCCAATTTTTATCTCCTTCCCCGACGTAAAATTGAGGACCTTGGATAAGACAGCGAATAACTTGCAGGATATTGGTGAACGACAATTACAAAATATGAATTATTACTTTGGCGTCAATCATGAATCTTTACTGAATCTATCATGAGAATATGCATTTTGAGACATTTTCTTACCGACTGATTATATTTTGTATCAAATTTTGTTAATAAATTGTTACAAGATAACATACAAAATTTCATTGATGTAGTGATTGGGTTTATGCGTTATTGCGTTTATATACATGTGGTCAACTATTCGAAGATTTGGCTGAAAAATCTGGTAAGTATCTACATTTTAAATGCTAAACCTGTGTAAGAAAACTTAGCTACCTAGATATTTTGCGTTTTATAGTAAAGGAGTTCTCTTGAATTCGATGAACCAGCAGACAGACTTCCTTAGGAATAGATTTCGTTCGAAATTAGAAAGAAATTCACAAATTTAGACATAATTCCATATACCAAATTTCTGAAGGCTAACTCCAAGTGTGTTTGAGGGATCATGTTCAGAGACATACAAACCTAATGCCAAAAATGTATTTCCCGCAGTCATGGTGGTCTGATACGAAGATTTTTCAAAATCTCGAATTCGAATTTTTTGACATTTCAGTACTTTCTCTATACTTTATGTACCAGAAAATAAAAAGAAGGGATTTATTGATTACTTAAGTTAGATCTGAGATGTTCCTTACTGAAATGTTAATGATAAATTATTATGAATATTTTCCTTGGAAAGTGATTGTAGCCTTCTGAAGTTAAAGTACTTAAAAAAATTGTAACTCTGGTTAACTACTTACTTCATATCTACAAAGAAGAATGTAAGATTTTTGGAATCAAATTAGTATTATGTGCAGTTGAATGCAATAAATTCTTACAAAATCTCAATAACAATCTTAATTTTTATTTAAAAGCAAAAATTCTTATGTTAAATGAAAGCATATAAATATTATAAGTATCATTAATTCATTCAGTAAATTTGCTCTAAATAAATAAACACACTGTTTCAAAATTTATTTACATAATTACATTATATATTCAAACATATGTATGTTTGTTCAATTTTTTATTGTTTTTTCAGATATATAAAATATTTTCTCACTCTTTTCTCTTCAGTGTACGATATTTTGTTCATTACAATAAAAAGTGAATCCATAATGAATTCTCTAAGAGGCAAATTCACATATTAATTAACAATAGAATTTACAAAGCCTTTTTTTATACAAAAGGCTCTTATAAAATAGATACTTTCTAACATCAGTTCAAGCAAGAATGAAAGACGTTTTCGAAGAACATTTAATCTCTAATCTGTCGTTGAGAAATGCCAAAATTGCGGAAAGAAATTTTAGAATTTCATTTTATTGTACAAATTAAGGGGAATGCAAAGGATAAATTATTTACACAAACGACATAAAAATACGTTTGGATACAAGCACAAATATTATTTTTCCTGCTGAATTACGTATCGAAGAAAACTCAAACCATGCAATTGTCATTTTTGACCAATCTTATTTCCAAAACTAAAGAGAAAAGACAAAACTCGCAGAACTGCGTCTATCATTTCTGTTTTTCTTGAAATAGTCTTCTCATTTGCAACTGTGAAAAAATCAGGCTTTATATTTACAGAAGTTGCTTTCAGTCTTTCTTTGAGTCGATGTTAATACTATGAAAGTTTGTTCCATATATTTGACAGTTTACAGTCTTCTCCTTATGTATTCCCTTCTGAAATACATGAAATCCTTATTTTTACAAGATATTTCAGTATTCTAACAATATGCATGTTGTGTGATCTATATAGATTTAAGAAAAGCATCTTAAGAATTTTAACGAATAATAAAAATTTTCCAAAGATAACTATTTGTGTGTTGGCACTTCATAGACCAAGCCGTTTGACCTAGAGCTATCCCATTTAATAAATATACTCTGGAATGAGGAATGTGCAGGCATGTTTTTAATTTTAATTAATTAAAAATTAAGCGAGATTTTACAGTTTATCTGCAGGATCTCCCAAAACTAATCAAGCAAAAAAATGTTTTATCTTTATATCAAATTCAGAGAATAATATTTCCAATTACATAAGTTTTTAATGTATAATTTCTTTAATTCTATTTTCAAAAAGTATTTAAATGTTATTTTACAGCAAAATGTGTATCATTTTTTAAGTGAAAGTTAAATCATTTTCATTTTTGCTCTAACAATTCATCCAGACTTTTTCTTTGGTTAATGAGCAATACTTGAACACCTACGTATTTCTTTTATGTTAAATAGATTTCAGGTAAGATACACTTATAATATTTTTTTTGAAATTTTAATGCAATTGCAATTAAGGTTTAATATCAGACTCAGATAACGGAAAAAAAACTAAGTTGCTTACATTTATAAATAAGTATAAATTAACGTTGTACAATCTAAATGATGGGATTAATTATTTACAGTTCTATTGTGGGAAAGCTCGAAGGTTACTTGGGGAAATACCTCGCAATGTTGATCCATGATCGGATAGGTTGAAATGCGAAAATACCTGTATATGCATAGCAAGAAAAGATTTTATCATAAGGTGTTTGAATTCTTTTCAAATGCTATTTTAATCTCTGTGACAAGTTGAACTAAAACAAACGTATGAGAAAAATAGTTTTAACAGATTAGCATAAAAATATTGTATTACACATTAGGGCACAAGCCTCTTTGTATTTCCCATCTTGGTTTTATTAGAAACAGAGAAAGACAGTTTCGGGAAGTTTGAGGAATTTGCCGGAATTCCGATCTTCGGATTTGATTGGCATCTATTTCATTCGTCACAAGAATATTTTTAAGTAACTGAATAATAAGAAGTGGTACAATTCCATTAAGAGGGTTTATGTACATATTAAACAGAGCAAATGTAAAAAAATATACCAACATGGCTTTAATATCTATCATTTTATACTTTAAAAAACTTTATTAAGGGAATCAAGAATAACAAGTTATGCATAAAGGAAATAACTGAAATCGCAGTCTACCTAATAATAGCCAAAGACGCCGAGTATATCATAATAAAGGAGTAAGATTCAAAAAATATTTATCAAGTAACTTGGCCAGTATCACTTATATTTCTGCAACAGAAAGAAATATAAAGTCCTTTACCGTGATGTTAGCCAAAGCGTTCATAGCTAACGAGAGACGCAGTGAACGCAGCACTTGCCAGGGTGTTCAGTGCGAGAGACGCACTGAACACCATGACAATGCACAAACCGGTGAAACCCGGTATGTTACCAAATATGTATAGAATGCCATAAAGCATCAGCTTAAATACAAATGTATTGAGCATGAGTTTCAATAGTTAATATTATAGTACACCATTGTGCAGTGGTTCGTAAAATTAATAAAATATTTCGCAGCAAATAATTTAGCTTAAAAATAGGGTTAATTTCAAAATCTGTTTTGTACTGATATTCAATTGATTGAATATTGAAATATATTTAAAAAATACTGATAGTGATATACCATAATCGTTAATTTCTAAGCAAGAGACCTGGCCTTTTTTTATATGTTTTATGTTATTTGTATATATTCATGCGTAAACTATTCTTGAAATTTAAAAATCCAAGTTATAAGTCAACAAGTGTGTTTTTTGACAATAAAATCTCATTTCCAAGATTTCGAGTTATTTGTTCTTTTAAGTTATATTAACGTCCTGTTTTAAAGCAACATTAGAACATTTTTGGGATGGATCTGGTAATTTTGAACCGTGGTCAGATAACATAAAACAATTTTAAGCAAATGAATTTTGCAAACACTTTTTTCATTAAAAAGAATTATTGCAAAATAATTATCGGGATTAAGCTGCCTACATTTTTAATAAATTATGAAAATGAAATACCTGATAACATCAGAAATAATTATACAGTTTCAAATAGTTGCAATTGTCCTTTATGTTTTTATGCCGTTATGCGAAAAAGCAGTCATAAATTAGTCTACTTCTCTCTGGTAGTATGAAACAAGGGCATTAACACGAGGCATCCTTTATTGCAAAAGCTGTACGCGATCAATTAGCCGTAACCTGTGATATAATATCTTCCAAAAGGTTCATTGTAAAATATTTAGTTCAAAACCATGACAATATACTGTAAAAGGAGCCTTTGACAACTTGCAACACAAAGAAATTCTCAAAAGTCTGGATGAACTTGCAATAGCTAAATTTAATTCCTGGTGCTCAAATAATAAACTTTCCATCTCCACGGAAAAAACAACCCATATTTTATTCAGCAAAATGGCGAGAGGCCCCAGAATCATGTGGAATGGAGACATCATTAAGAGAAATAAATCTATTAAATATCTAGGAGTCCACATTGATGACCAATTAAACTGGCTAGAACACATAGAAAAACAAGGAGAAAAGGCCATTAAAATGCACCAAAACCTCAAAAGAATCACTGGAAGCACATGGGGAATCTCTCAGAAACACAAAAGAGTTCTTTACAAGACAGTAGTTGAGAGAATGCTCGCCCATGGTTCATCAGCGTGGTGTCTAAACCCAACATATAGAATGAAGAGGAAGCTCTCCACCATTCAGAGACCATTTCTTCTCTACATTTCAGGTGCTTACCGTACAACTCCAACAGCAGCGCTACAAACCATTCTCGGCATTCCACCCCTGCACCTGCAATTACAGTTTGAAGCCAGACTAACGACAATATATCGCCTAAGAATCCCTCTTCCTCATAATATAACAGAGATACAACCAGAAGATCTAGAGAAGAAAGCAACTGGTTGGTCTACTCACCCTTCACAGCATCTCATTCCCAACCAAATTTCATTGGAAGATGAAGGAATAAATTTAACTCAAATAAATAATATCAATATCTTCACAGATGGCTCAAAAACAGAACATGGAGTTGGAGCTGCGTTTTGTGTTCTGTTCAATGATTCCTGGTCCTACCACTGGTCTGCCAAATTGAATGACAACAATACCGTTTTCCAAGCTGAACTCACTGCACTTCATGAAGCAGTAAAATATACATCTCAGTTTTCAAACAACAATACTTTTAAAATACATGCTGACAGTAGAGCTAGTATCATGGCATCTTCAAATCCAAAGAGCACAAACCAAAAAGCAAGAGAAATTTTTGGTGTCCTGCTTTCAAAACCAACAATAAAAATTTCATGGGTTAAAGCACATGCGGGCAATATAGGCAACGAAAAAGCAGATCAACTGGCAAAGGACGCAACGCAAAATGGGCAATTTTATAGGCAAACAAAGATACCAAAACAACATATAAAAGCTCTCCTCCGGAAAGACATGCTTGAGGAATGGCAAGGATATTGGAGCAATGGTGTCACAGGCAGAAAAATTTTTATTATCCTACCTTCAGTCAACCTTAATCCCACTAACTGGAACAGAGAGGAAATTATTTTCTTCTCAGAACACGGCCCTTTTCCTGCCTACCTCAAAAGGTTCAACCTGTCTGAGAGTGACCAGTGCAGTTGCGGTGGGATAGGCACCGCACTTCATTATGCTACGGAATGCATCCTTACAATCTCCTGGCATATGAAAAAACCATCACCAAGCCATGAACAGGAATGGCTGAAAAGAGTCGCCGGCAACTTCCTTTCCAGGCAAAAAATCCACAGTATAATTAAATTTATAAGTGGAAATAGAGACCTATTCTCGCCTCCATAGCACTCAACATCAAGTCTCCTACCAAAAAAGACTAAGGGAAAAAACAAGCACTGCAGTCTCCTGTCACACATTTCAATCAAACAGAGATTGTCTTCATTTCCATTTTTCAAATCATTTTCCATCTGATTTTTTTTTAACTGCATCCTGATCTACTATAACATAAAAAATGTGAACACAGATTATATTTATATTTTTACAAATTTTATCTCTCAATCTGCATTATATTTCTAAGTTAATTACTACAATTTATATTTCTAATTTGAAAAATTATGTAAACGGTCTCACCATAATATAATTTCTTATATAATTGTAAATTTTGTAAATAGTTATTTTTGTTTCGTTTTCCTACTGTAAATATTTTGTTAATTAAATAAAATTCCCGTAACATGCCTACCAAACCGTTCAGTGACCAGAATGGTCACGGATACGGGGGTATGAGACGGCGTTCTGAAAATATACTGATTTCTATTGATAGTTTTTAACTTCTACATCAAATGACTACTACTTCCTGTAAATCGTTTAGTCTTCCATGTTTTGGTATTGAAAAAAAATCCTTGTCCATGAAATGGCCAAACCAACAAAGGAAGCTCAGATTTCCAGATTAACCGTCAAATTCGAAAACCCTCCAGTCTTTTGCGCTTGCGTTAGGAGGCTTTCTCTCCCTCAACAAAATAAGGATAATGACAGAGATTATTCATTATAAGAAAGGGGAATTCATATTATTGTCGGAATTAGGAAGCGTAAACCTTTGACAACACATAAAATTGCTGATAGGATAAGGATATAAATTTACAGTAAAATACTTTAAAACAATCTTTATCTACAATAAGGGACTGAAATTTACAGTAGACAAAAAAAAAGATAATTTCTTTATTTAAATAATGTTGCAGTCAAATATATCAATTCTTTTTTTTTTTTTTTTTTTGAAAAACATTATTGTTGATGCCAATAAGTCAGCAGAACATTCCGCCTACTAATTTTGTATCGCCGCCAAGTGGTAAAAATGATACAACTTTTGAGTGTGTGTTGTGAGGGTTAAGAATAAAGCAATCGAGATACAGTCCAATAGTTTGTGTTTCATTTATATGTGGTTGAGTTTTCTAAAAACTGAGCTATCAAGGGTCAAAATTTGGCCGGTCGAGCCGGAGACGACTATGCATCTATTGTATAGTGATTCATTATTTTAAATGTGTCGACTGGAGATATCGTCGTTGATGACGAACTTGATGCGAAAATACCAAGAATGAGAATTCTGTTGTGGATAACTGGTATCGAGTGACAGCAGTTCCAGCAAAGAGGTATGCGCAATATTATCCTTTGAGTTATTAACTAATTAATTTCACGAGATGAAATTAATTTTGTTTTTGATGAGTTATAATTAATTTCCCGAGATGAAGTTAATTTTGTTTTTTTTAAAGTTATAATTAATTTCTCGAGATGAAGTTAATTTTGTTTTTGATGAGTTATAATTAATTTCCCGAGACGAAGTTAATTTTGTTTTAATGAGTTTAGAATAAAATTGTGATAATATTATTCTCTTGAATTGTTTTGAATTATATATTTAAAATGGCGGGTTTAGCAAAATTAAATAAAGATGAATTAAAACTCGTTGCCGAGGAGATAGGTTTGGTTATTGCGGAAGGCATGAAAGAGAGTGAAATAAAACGTTTAATTGAGGAGAGTGATGTGTTCAAAAACGACAAAGAAGTTGTTAAAGATGCTTAGATCGAATAATAGGGAATAGAAACCAAAAATCCGATCAGGATAGTAAAATAGAACTAGAGCGTCTCAGATTAGAGAGAACTAAAATAGAATTATAATTAGCGCAATTGAGGGCTATTAAAATAGTACTCCCTTCCGTTAATGTAGAGAGTAAAACCGAACTATAAGAGTCACTGGACAGCTAATTAAAGTCTGTAAGAATATTGTGTATTAAACCGACGAGCAAAGCTCAGGAGTGGGTTTCTTTTTTACTTCGTTAGAGAGAGCATTTAGTACTAAAAATGTACCTGAGAAGTTTAAAGCAGAGATTTTATTAAATTTATTAGATGAAAGAGCTTGTAATATCCCAACTTATATTACCGAGAAAGATTTAAATAATTATGAAGTTAAATCAATTGTACTAAGAGAATTCGAGTCAACAGCGAAAGCGATTTTAAAGAATTTTAAAAAGGCTTTTAGATATAACGAAACTTATGTGCAATTCACGTCACGCTTAATGACGAGTTTTGAATATTATCTAAAATTAAGGGATGTAACAGTTTTCGAAACCCTAAAACAGTTGATAGTTTCGGATAAATTATTCCAAACGCTGGACAAGGAAGTAGCAACTCATCAATATTAGACAAAATCAAAAGTGGTTTACACCTCTCGAGTTAGGGAAAGAATGTGACCTGTATTTTGCTTCCAAAGACAAAATCATAAATGAGACGAGAAAAGGGCAAAATTATAGCAATAAATTTAAACCGACATCAAATGTATTTTTCAATGAAGTGAGAAATAAAAATTGCGATTTATGTCTAAAGAGCAAGAATCATCCTTTGTATGCTTGTCCTCAATTTAAGAGACTTACGGTTCTTGAACGCGTAGAGGTAGTAAAAAATAAAAATGTTTATCGCCTAATTGCAGCGTTAAAAAGTGTTCGTATAAATTGTTTCTGAGGCAAAGTTCGCAATAAATTAATACAATTTTCGAAAGAAGTAAAAAATGTTTCGTCTTCGAATGTAAAAACAGCTGAAGTCATAAATAATTCGCAATCGGAGAGAAAAATTCGGATCAAGGTTCTGTTTCCCCCAATGAGGGGAATACATCTTTCGTTGCAACAAATCTTATCGTAAATAAAAATGTAGTTTTGTTTACTGTTAGATGTTTAACGAAAGATAGATGTTCGCAATGGCAGGAAGTAAGGTGCCTCTTGGATAACTGCTCACAGTCTTATCTTATGAGTCGGAACTGTATACAGTGGCTACAGCTCAAATGTGAAAAAATAAATAAATCTATTTCCTGCATTAATAATGCCTCGTTGGTAATTAATCTCAGAGTTACAGCAAATGTGGCTAGTAAAAAGAAGAGATTCAAAAGAAATATTTCGATGTTAGTGGTATCAAAAATTGACCATTTCAATGAAGATATCCAAACAAGGCTCCTCCATGGGTGATCAGTCTAAAATTATGAAGATATTCATTGTCTTAAAATAGTGGCAATCAAAACTTTATAATTTAATCAGATTTGAATCGCAATAAACAGAAATATTTCTTTTTATTTAAAAATATGTAATGTGTAAATATGTGTCAAAAATATGTAAATGAATATTCTTCCTTAGAACCAAAGAGCTGCATAAAATTGAGATATCATGAGTTTTTTAGCAGTATATAAATTGAATGAAACAAAATTAAATATTATTTGCGCCATTTAAATCCTGTGGAAGGTAAAACTTAAGACAGAATTTTTTCGAAGAATAAGAAACTTTTATTGAATATTTCTTAGAGAAACTGCATTATAAAAATTATTTTTTAGTGCATATTAGATTTTAATGCTGGACGATTTTGATTTTTGTATTCATACTTTTATAAAATGTTCTTAGTTTCAGCAAAGAGTGTTTTGTATTGAATTAATCGCATTTCAATTTACGATTCAGATTTTAAGGGAGCTGATAAAAAATTAGATAACAAAGCACAATGAACAGAAAGTCGTAAAGTTTCTATAACAGTATGAGTTATATGACTGATTTAAAGTTTAAAAATATTTTACTGAAGAAGCTATTAAAGAAACAAGTTACAATTAGAAATTTTTAGAGAACATTACAATCTCTTGAATGAGTTTTATCCTTATGTCAGAAAATATTGATCTTCATTCTTTTTGAGGGTTGTCAGACCCAATTATATTCAAAATTTGAATTCATATATAATTAAGTGGAACTTGGTCAATTAATATTCATTATTTGAATAACTCATCAGTTAAAATTTCCTTGGCAGATTATGAATTAAAGAGTTATAGAACGTTGTATTTAACACAACTTAAATCAAGTTTAAAATGAATTTAGTTAAATACAACAGTCCTCACACATATTTTGTGAATTAATTTATATTACGTGCATAACAATCAAAACACAACATTCAATTATAGCTCTGACTAAAATATGTATTTTTTTTATTTTGTGTCAAATACGATCATGAAATGATATATTAAATAAGCTTAACAAGAAAGTTTCAATAATTTACAAACCCTTAAATTTAAAAGTCGAGAGATTTTCTAAGTTTTAAGGCGAAAAACTTGTAGGTGTATTTGTATGCAGTTTTTGAAGTGATAAAATTTAACATTCTTTAATATGCTTTAATTCTGATTAGTTTTGAAAATTTCAATCAAATGAAGTAGACATTTCTTTGATTTCATATGTTCTATTTATTTACAAATTTATGTCTATTTATATAAAAATAAAATCTTGCTTTTGAATACTGTAAATTTAAATGCATGCATACAAAACTTCAAACCGATTATCATTTTTTCAGAATAATTAATCTTCAATCCTTTTCAGAATAAAATCTATGATTCCATTATTCATGAAATAATAAAATGAAATTCTTGTAAATATAGTTTAATTAATAATTTGTTATGAAATAATATCAATTTCTTAATAAAACATGAATTATTTTATAATTTTTTTGTATTTTTTAAATCTTTGATGAAAGCCTAATTCTTGCATTCGACATTCTAATTAATATTTCATATATTCAAAATTAGGTTGTACTGAAACGTGACATTGAAAATTAGGAATTTTTTCATAAAATCAATTATTTTTTGTCATTATTAAAAAAATCGGAATGAAAATTATTATTTATTTCTTGTAATAACTGTATAGAAAATGTATTTTTTAAATCGAAAAAAAATTCCAACCAGGTAAATAGAAAAATAATATTTATTTTTCACAAAAATTTTGAAATGCTTTTTTTTTAAATTTTTACAACATGAATAACAAAACAAATGAAGATTGGCTTAATTTCTAAATTTAAATAAGAATCCTGTAAAAAATAAAATACGTAAATTAATTTATTTTTCAAACTTAAATAAGTATATACTTTCACATTTGTTTTTCTTTTAATGAAGCATACAATGAAGTTGAAAAAAATATTTTATAAAGACCAAATTTATTTGTATAAATTATTGAATTTTAAGGCATTAGTAAATAATAAAAAATTCTTATTAAATTCGTTTCATATCTTCGGTTCCGATAGCATAAAACGGATCTTTTAAAAATTTTCTTCAAGGGTTTTTTGTTCTTGAGCATGGTAGAAAGAAAAACTTGAAATTGTACAAACGATTTTTCTTCGGTTAAATTGCATATCAGATCTGGTTTATATCAAACAAATATAAAAAAACAAAATCAGCTTTAATCCAAACGATTTTCTAATATTTTCAAAACATGACACTTGTAGAATATTGAAGAAAAGAAAAGCAGGCTTTTTGAAACATTTTGTTAGATATTTTTCTTTCTTATAAAGAGTAAACCTTATAGTTATTTAGTTCCGATGAACATGGAATTCATAAAAATCAAATTTTCATTTCTTTTTAATTTTTTAATTATATTAAGTGAGAGAAATTTCAAGTTGAACAAACAGTGTTTTTGCAGTTCAGCTTCATTTTTAAAATGTTCAGTACACACAAAAAAATGAAAGAGCGAAATAAAAAACCATGTAAAATTTTCAGATACAGTCTTTCACATGTGGTCCTTCCTTGAAATAATTTGTGTGTGTGTTGTTGTTTTCTTTTCATCTAAAAAAAGACACATATCTCTCCATTTACAGAAGACTGTTTCCAATTTATTCAGAATCATTTTTCATAGAAATTCGAGCTTCAATAGTTTGTGCCATTACTATCATAAACATCATTCTTATTCATTTCAATCTGAAATATATGAAACAATTTAATTTATTTTCATGCTCACATATACTATGCAAAATTTATTGCATTGACCAAAATTATTCTCAAGGTAACATTTAAATTTTTTTTTAATTCTATAATTACATGACTTACATTGATGAAATTCTTTATAATGATCTTAATTGAAATTCTTACTCTATGATCTTTAATAAATTTACATCAATAATAAAATTAATGAGATTTGTAATCATATGACAAAATTGAAGCATTATATAATCATCAAATTGTAGTGCCAGAATATTACCATACATTAAATTATAGATATTTTTTTTTTACTTCTTTTCTAAAAAGAACAATATACAGGCGTTAAAATATGATATAAAAATATAGAGTGATCCAAAAACGTTTCAATTTCTCTATGGACTTTTAATAAATCAATGAGATATCGTATTCTCCAAGTAGATTGTAATTCCTGTATATATATATAAAACATTTAATATATTAACATTTCTGAAAATAACGTTATTAGCACAAATTAAAGAATAACATAGAGAGAAGGAGTAACTCTGAACATTGTAAATACCAAGACAAAAAAAATTATGATTTAAAAATTAATTTAATAATACTTTATTAGATTTATTTAATTAGAGGATACAGAATATATATTGTCAATAATTTTAAGTGTATATACTAAAGAATTCGAATGCATTTATATACGAAACGACTATTGTCAAACTCCAATGTATCGTAAAAAGTAGAGAAAGGTAGAGAACAACATTAATTTATCACAATTTGTGTACAAAATTGTTACCTTTCGACATTTTTCGCTGTGAAGATACATGCATTTGCTGTATCGAATCACTAAAGAATTCGAATCCATCTATATACGAAATAATATTTTTTTTCCAAGTCCAATGGGCTTTTAAATGTAGACAAAAGTTGAGAACAAAATTAGTTTATTTTCAAAAGTTTTGCACAAAATGATTACTTTTCGACATCATCGCTGTGAAGATTCAGGCATTTGTCATGTCGATGGGCACGGTTTCCAATACTCTTATAGAAGAACGTTGCACCAATGAAATGAAATGAACGTTTAAGGTTCCCTTGAAGCTCCTCATCAGTCTGGAAGTTTTTTTGAATTTTCATTTAAGGATAGAATACTAAGCAGAAATGCCTAATCATTCGTCTTCCCAAATAAGAATAGCATTCTGCTCTGCTAGCTTGTTGCCGAGATTCCAGCATTCTTCCGAATATGTGATAAACGTTTAGAATAAGATCACTTGTTGCGATAGTCTTCCAACCAAGTCTCCCTTCACCTAGAATGCGGCTTAGAACAGAACGATTTTCATCTCTTTCCTGAATTGATAAACTTAATAGAGAAGAATAAAATTAACAGACTGACGATGACCTTCAAGAAAGGTTAAGGTCCATACTACATCAATTGTAACAATGTTTTTAGAATACCGACAATATGGTCCACCTATATAACACATGCCTGAATTTTGGTTTGGTTTGAAGGTTTTGGCTCAAGAGCCAACTGCATCTAGACTGAGCTGAAATGCCTGAATCATTGCAGTGGTTAAGTCGAAAAGTCGCTAGGCTTGTGTTTATTATCAAAATGAATTTTTCTTAATTCATACAATATTTAATTTTCCTCATGAATGTATCTTTATCAATCTCACCGACATTTAAAAGATGATTTGTAAAAATCTAATAATTATACAAAAATTATTCAAAGTAAAAAAAACCTGGAGAATATAATACAAAAATAAATTGAAATAAAAATGAATCTAATTTGAAAATTTTATCAAGAGTCACCACCGGGCTGGGTTTCAAATCAGTGATTTTTTTGGATGACTGGCCAGAGATTTTCGTCCAAAAATCAACCTCCCTTGGCCAGAAATTGATGAATCAGAAGAACAATCTGAATTACAGAATTCAGTTAGATAATCTCCATAAAACCTGAAAATGATGACAATTACAATAAAAAAAACTAAAAGTATGGCTTTAAAAGCCCCCCTTTTTTCCTAATTAAAATTTTATTTTTACTGGTAAAATTAATACTTTTGTATTGTGAATACACCATTCCTTGGATTGCGAATCAATATTCAAAAACAGTTTTGTATGCATTGCTGATTGTTAAAATAGAGGTTTCAAGATATTTTGAGATTAAAATGCATATTTCCTAACCATATATAATATATATATAAATACTTACTTCATTATTTTTGTCTTTCGTTTCCTCCTTATCACTGGAGGATTTGAAAAACCATTTTCTTACGAATGGACTAACAGCCTCTCGTTTCACTTCAGGCACATGAATAAAGATTTCTTAAATAATAAAAAAATGATTTTTTTAACATTTGATTATTATATTAAACTGAAATATTTTTCTTTTCAAATATTTAAGTTATACATGCTTATTAAATATTGCGAAGTCAAATGTGTACTGTGAAGTATGTATACTTAAGACATACTTCATTAGCTAAATGGAAAATAGAAAAATTTCTTTCCTTCGCAGCAAAAAGTCAAAGAAAAAAATTACAGTATTTTGGAATTCACAAGTGATAAAAAAAGTCATTAGTCGGAAAAATTTTTTTGAATGTGCAGTTGAGTTTTCCTGATAGATGGCGCCAGGAAGATTTCATTTTATTTTTGTACTATTATTCAAAACTTTGAATATAACAAATGCGCTTATTTGTTAAAATTACTAGATTTAAATTTGATTCCAATTGAATATATAATTCAATACTTTTATGTTCTGAAAGTAGATTTAACATTCTTATAAAATGCACATAAGTGTTTCGCCTTTATTAACGTGTCGAATTTAGTTGGCATTATTCGTTACTTGAATGACGATCTTTGCTTTTTTCTATTTAATATCTTTTTAAGTCTTAAGTTAAATTAGATTTAATATATGCGTAATTTTACATTATGTCTGAAATATCAATTGTTACAATTAGTGTTTATACGAAAATTAGATTACTACCTCAAATTACTGTGGCAAAAAAAGCATTTGCAAATGTTTTTATGGTACAACTTTCAATACAGGACAAATTTAATCGGCAAAGAGAAATACTTTAATGAATAAGGTAAATCTATAAACGATCATGATTTCATTACAAATATTTATATGTCTATTAAATATATATATATATATATATATATATATATATATATATATATATATATATATATATATATATATATATATATATATATATATATTCTGAGCTTGCGAATTCTATAGAGAAAACGTTTTTTTTTTTTTATGGAATTACCAAATTTGTTACAAATAAGTTTTAAAGTGCGAAAATGCGCACCTGAGAACGGTTTCTCAAATATATATATATATATATATATATATATATATATATATAACGGAAAATACTGCAGTTTTTTTTTGTTTGTTTATTGTTTATTAGAGTTAATTTCAGAAATTATTGCTGGATAAAAATAATTTATGAACTACCTTAAATTATCTTCGAAATATCATATTTTCATTTGTACATCAATGGAAATCTTTCATTCTTATCACTATAAATCCTTTCATTTAATTCTTTCTGTCTGTATAGCTAGTTTTTTGGCTGAATTTTAACAATTTTTTTAGAACTGTTCCGAAAAATTTGTAGCCACACTTTTCAGTTGAAATGAAATTCATATTGTTTTCTTTGTTTTGTACTAGTCTCAATTTTACGACCAGCGGGTTCGCTGGGAATATTCATTGCATTTATTTTGAATTCAAACATTTATATATGATTTAATATTTAATATTCCATCACGAAACTATTTCTTATATAGCTTTAATATCTATCAAATTTTAATAAACATTAAAATCATGTAAGATTAATTGTTCTGTTCTTTGTACACATGAATATGGATTCAAATCTCATGATATAACAGCGGCAATAAAATTCCCATTATCGGGTTCATTCATCTTTGAACATTCTCGATGATATTATAACTTTACTTCATCATTCGTCATGAGCACTATACAAATATTAAACTGAATCGTTCTTCTTTAACTTTCAACAATGTAAGAAAAATATTTGATTAATAATTTGATGATACAATGATAACGATATGAATTTCGACCTTACAATGTGCTCCAGTTTTGAAAATTATGCATAATATATATATGTAATTTCTAAATTACAGGAAAAATCTTCATAACTATTAAATTAATATACTATTTCATATTTTCACTGATAATTATAATTATTTAATTAATTAAATTTTTAATTCTATGAATGTGATCTGATTGGAAATTCCAGAAAGTAAAGAAAAAGATTTCATTATTGAATATTTTACTCTGAAATCTAAATTAATGAATAATAGAAAAAATACTTAAAAAAATTCCATGGCTTAATGGCTTAATACATGTTAAATCAGACATCGTGTGCTAAACATACACGTATTGGTGATATGCGAAAGTTTAAAGAAGCAGTTTACAGCTCAGGAGTCGTCGTGGTCATCTATCCGGAGTTGAGAATTACAAAAATATTTCTAAAGTAGCAATAATGTTGCTGTTAAATTCAATGTTAATATAACTAAACTAAACCAAACCTCTATGTTCATTACATCGGCTGCTTCACACAAAAATTTAAAATTGAATATAAAACCATTTATAGCATTTACAAAATTTATTCTTTAAGCAATATCTCCTTGCACCTTGTATATAAGTGGAAAGAAAATTAATTATGTTTATTATCTTCAAAATATATGTTATCTTACTTAAAAGACAGCTAGCCAGGTAGCCGACGCTTAATGTTACGATTGTAGAAAATAGAGGAAGCCACATGTACGACCATTTGTAAATTGGGAAAATATCGCTAAAAAAAGATTAAAAATATTTTTAGTGGTATACAAATTTCTTTGAGGTGAAAAATATATTTAATAAACTAAAATTTTATAATAGATTGATCATTTAAATTTAAGCTATAATTGAAAACTTTAAAGAAAAAGAAAACAAAATTGTACATTGTAAATATACGTCAAATCATGCCAAACATTAAATATTCATTAAAATTTGTATGGTTGCCACAAGAACTACATCTAACATATTGGTAGTTGAATATCTCTTTTGGCGAATTATCACTAAAGAAAAATTCTAGTTTGGCGGTGGTACCATATATTTTAATCATACCCAAAATAGAATATGAAAAAAATTTACTGTTCATCATCATGATATTTATCGATTCTGCATGTAGATTTAATTTCTATGCATTTTTTAAAAAAATTGCCATTTTTTTTTTATTTCACTAAGCATTTAATCAACTACAAATTATTATTTTACCCTTTTAAGGGCCATTTTTTTCTAGTCATATTATGTTAAAATATTTTTAGGCTTGAAATTAGAATAAGAAAAGGAATTCATTTAGCTTATTAGATACATTTAATTTGATTAATTAATCAGTTTGGTTAATTAATAATTAAGTAACAAATCAAGACACATAATTTTGTCTGAGATAAAGAACTGAAGCATCTAAGTTTCTGACTTACTAAAAAAATTTGTTTGAACCTATGCCAAACTACATAATTTCATACAAAGATTGATAAATTTGGTTGGAAGCATACTTCCCACGGCCCTAGAAAGGGTTAACGTTAATTTTGAAATCCATTTATTGTTTTTCAGGCGTTTTTAACAATGCGTATGTAAATTATAAAACATTCTAGTTAAAAAAAAGTATTTTCTTCAGTATCAATTAATTAATACTTCTGAATTGTTGTTGAGATACCGATATGTGTATGAAATGGCACAATATCCACTTTCATTGAACCTTTATTCGAACTGTAAAAGTAAGAAAATTCCGTAATGTGAGAAAAGTTCAATAACATTTTTTATTCCTGATCATAAGTATAAAAAGAATAAAATTATTTATGAGACCGGAAGTTATGCAAAATAATCTAATTAATAGGAAGTGCAAAAAGTATTTATGCTCTGCTCTTAACGTTGAATATTCTCAACCAAGTAGTTTTAAGGAAAGAAAGAATTGCCATTCTGGCTCTAATAAAACTGCCTGCTGTAATTTCCAATGATGATGTCGTGTCATCACGGAAAGGGGGAGCAGTAGCTTCTGAGAGTAAAGACCCTTGAGCACCCGATGTCTAAATTCTTGCTCATATGAAGATGAAACTCACACATTCGCTTGCACAACCCCGATTTACGGGTGGGAGGGGGAGGGCACATTCACACACATCACAGATAGAACAAAGATGAAGAACAACCATGCTCGAAACGGGATTCGAACCCGAGACGCCTAGATCACAGGGAAGACTCGTTACCCCTATGCCAGGACGCCGGCAGCATTTCCCAATATTTTTAGTGATTGATTGATTTATTGATGTGAGTTTTAGTTCCACAAGAGCCAACCCCGGCTAAACTCCGTACCCAGTATTTTTAGTAGTATTTACTGAAATCTTCAGACTCAACGCAAAACAAATAATAATAATGATAACGAAAGTAATAATTCACATTTTTAGACTTTAAGGTATTTTTTTCCTTTCAAACTAGTTAGCGAGAAAGATTGAATAAATTGAATATTTGAAAATATTTATGCAATTGCATGCAAATACACTAATATTCATATCAGACATATATTCATTATACATGTTACGTCAAAACATGAAAGTCGGAGTTCTATAGAATACCTAGAAATTTTATAGAATGCCGGGAACTGGTCTGAAATGTATGAAACAATTTAACATTTCAAGCTTTCCTTAGATCAAATGTCATGCATTATATATGAATGTTACATATCAGGCATATATTCAATATGCATGTTACCGTCAATGTATGAAAGTCGGCGTTTTATAGAATACCTAGACATTTTACAGAAAACCAGAATTGATCTGAAATGTCGAAAAACATTAAACATTCGAAACATTTTTAGTCCAAACACTGCAAATATTTTTATCAGATATATTTCATGTTACCGTCAATGTATGCAAATCGGCCTTCTATAAAATACCTAGGCATTTTATAGAATGCTGAAAAGTGCTTGACAATATATGAAAAAATTAAATATTTCAAGTATTTCCAAAACCAAATGTCAAACCGATAAGATTTAAAATCTCAAAAGCAAGAAAAAAGAATCTTTTCATAAAATTTGGATAAAATTATATTCGACAATGGATTAAACCAGAATGATGGTGACATTCTTACCTTGAAACTTTCTGTATGTTCTGCCTATTGTGTATGTTTAAAGTAACCCAGTGATGTATATGCATGCATAAAGCATCGGCAAAAAAATTCATTCTTTGTGTGGTGACGCTAATAAAGATGAGAAACTGATATCTTGTCATCTCTTTGTTTCAAAACTCTTTAAAGAATAGTACTATCATGGCCTTTTTTTATACTTTGCTAAAATAGCTTTTAGCATGACTGGGTATTCTATAGAATGATATTACATGCAATGACTAGATGAGTCGTATAATCATTATCATATTTCATTTTTTTTGTTCAAAAAATGTCTGGCATTCTATAAAATATCAAGGTATTATATAGAATGCATACATTTCATATATTGCCGATAACATATAAAATTTGAAACAAATATTTTTGTATCAAAATCTATCAAAATTATGTTCGTGATTTATCAATAAAAAGTGGGTGACAAAAATAACTTATTAAAATGTTATTCGGAAATACTTTAATTTTTTTCGTTTAATAATTCGTTTCATAATGTTATTTACTCTTATTTATTTTTTACTATTAAAAGTACGACGACCGTGTTTAATTATATGAATGTTTCTTAGATAATTAAACATAATATTATACAGTTGTTATTATTTTTAATAGAGAGATGAATATATTGTAAATATATTGGTATTGGCAACGACATAAATTGCCATTCTTTCCATGCCACGAATTCATTTGTTTTTCAATTATTAGTTATTTAAAATAATCGTAATTCTATCATGAAAATACCTGAAATATAACATTAATTCGTTAATATCACAGACAGCATTTGCTGTTTTCATTTATATAAAACGTGCAAGCAAATCTAAAATCCATAAGATAGTGTTAGGAAGCAACTATGAAAAGTCAGGTATTTATTTTCGGAATTATGATAATTATGACTTAATTATTACATGATTCGCTCTCACGATAAAAATCGATTCATTTCTTGTATTTTACACTAACATAATTTGGAAATTATCTATATTACTCCAAAATAAAGAAAAAAAATTATTCCAAATTTAAAAAAATGACTTTTACTTTTCTTCATTGCTTATGAAGTGAGATATTTCTGTAAAGTTTTCTGTGATGCTAGTCGCTTCAGATGAGATGTTGAAAAATTCTGTATTTGACTTTATATGACAGCCTGCGGTGCTTTGAGGCAAAGTGTGGATTGGCGGTTTGGTAACAATTGCGCCCCAACCTGCCCAAGCATACATTACCATTCCTGATAAAAGACCTGTAAGTGCGCCCTGTATAAATAGAAAATGGAAAATTTAACAGTTTTTTTAAATTTGATTTCATAATTTTATCAAATATAATATAAATAACAGCGAGTGTAATTTATTACTACTGAAGTTATTAGAATTAATTAATTTAAAAAACAAATTTTAACAAAATCAGTTAAAAAAACGCATATTAATAAACATTTTAAAAAATTTTAAAATATATATATATATATATATAATCATAAATTTACTATTGAAAAATTCGAAATGAATATTAATTAACATTTATCAAAAGAGTAAATCATAATAAATATTGTTGAAAAGACTGGTTGATATAATTGATATCGAAAGTAAATTTGATAATGGTATAATCTTTTTATATTGTTATAATGTTATAATGTAATTGTTATTAGTGTTATTTAATTATGAAATGTTTTCTAATATTATTGTAATATTTTAATTTTTTTTTGAAAAGGAAACTAAATGAAATTTGATAATTATTTGATGATATTCATTTGGCAATAACTTATTACAGTATCATTAGTGGGTTAAAGAAACTGGATTTATACTTCAGTTTGAATTATGAATAAATTTAAGACAGAGAATATGATTTATCCTGAGAAGTTCTTTTGCACACACTTAATAATACAAGTCTGTATTGAAGCTCAAAATATTTAATTCCCAGTTTTACATTTTGAATAAATATAAAACAAGAGATAAAATTTATACTAAGAAGGTCTTTTGTATGCAGTTAATAATAAAAGTCGTAGATAATTCTGTATTGAAATTCAAAATTTTTATTCCAGACTGATGATTTGTGATATTAATTGTATTAATATCATTGCGCATTTTCTATCAAATGTACAATTAATATCATTGTACATTTTCTAATTTATCAAAGGGGATTTTGACGTATATTAACTGAAAACATCATTTCAGAGACAATAATTCCCTTCAGATATGGATTCGTAGCTAGTCTTAAAACATGGTAACTTCCAGAATATTGGAATAATAGAAATAAATACCATTCCCATATTTTTCTTCGCAAATATATTTGCATGGGTAAAATATTCATTTTTTTCTTTCTTCGTCTCGATGCTTGCTAGTTTGAAAAATTACACATTCATCATTTTAGATTATATCAGAAATACTATTAAGAACGGTTTTTTTTCTTTCATGATTAATCTTTACCTAGATTTTTCACACTTAATTCAGATATTTTCCTATGATTTAACACAAGAATAAATACAATGTACATAGCAGTGGTAAGAACATGTATATTATTGTGAATGCATAATATGCTTTTCAAGATCATACAAAATCTACTGTGATATTATTCTCTAATGTAATGTAAAAAGATATGACAAATAATGTTCAAAATAATTTTTAATAAATCATGACGCAACGTTACATCAAATGCACGAAATATAATATTGTTACAATTTTATGAATTCATAGATTAGTTCAAATTTTTTTACCTGCCAGTCATTCGAACCACTCACAGACAATAAATTTAGCGACCCTAAATATAAGAGCACATGGTTTATTATATTAAAAAATTTTCTTATCATCATGTTAAAGATTTTCTTTATCATCTTGAAGTCTTTTTGTCACTTCAATGACGGAACATTTATTAATATTGGGATTTCTCTGTGAGTAATTTGCTTTCAAAATTATGTAATGAAATGTTTCAACTAATCTCTACGTAGTAGAGTGGATATGGAATTTTTACGTCAATGAATTGGACGTGGAATACAGCAGAGTGTCTGCTATGATCACCATATCTAATATCATAATATCATAGAAAAAATAATTTTTATAAACAATGCATAGCTCATAATAAATTTTATGAAGTTATATCGGAAAAATATTAAAAGCTCACTTAATTTTTAAGTATGTAAAATCGTAATTGAAAGTTCTAGGAAAAACTGCCCTAATTGGCACATTTTTAACCTTCAAAAGCATATTTTTACTAAATTTGGTCTTTCCAAATTAAGGCCTCCCTTGTATTGCGCCAAAATACAGCCGCACTTATTTTTTGTTATCAGTATATATTAACAAATTCAAAAGGCATAAAATAACACATATTCATTTTTATACAAATTTAAGAAAAAAAATTATATTTCAAGCCACGATAGCATTTTGACCATCAAATTATTTTAAATGAGGAAAAAATATGAATTTTAGTTAATGCAATTTTTTTTTATTATTATCAAGTTACACAAAATTAACCACTTACTGGTTCATTGGCTGTCGTTGTGAACATTCCAAGTAAATAAGTCCCTAGAATTGGAACAGCTATCATACCGAGAACAATGTTGGCGGCTTCAAAAACACCTCGGAAATGGGAAGACACTAAAGCCATTAATAATATGAGGAAAATGTATCCTACAGCTGTCAGAAAGAAATTTATTCTCGTTAATTCAGATAGGACAACTTAATCTGTCTTAATGGTAGCTGACTAACTGTGACACTAAAATTTTTTTAACAAGCATAACTTAGAATGTTAGAATTTGATACAATGTTTAACTTGAAATGGTATAGTCTAATATATCTATGCAAAATATCAGGCGATTTTGATTCTCAAAATATTTTATTCATTGAATCACAATTCATATTTTCTCTCTGGAAAGAAAAGAAATTAAAAATATGATTTATAAATTAAAAAAAAAATCATGTATATGACATATTTTTATGAAAACAAAATAGTTATATTAAGATCAAAAATTTTAAAAATCATCTAAAATATTTTAAATGATATATGATACTATAATATCATTTAAAATGTTTTTCATCTAAATAATTTTGGCGATATTGGATAGACTATACCTTAGTAATTCTTCATGAAAAGAATAAAGTATTTTAGTGAAGACAGTGTAGTTCATAATGTGAGACAGATATTAAAAATCTGCATATGGTAGTATATGTATGGTAGTATGGTAGTATATATATATCTGTATATGGTATCTGTATTAAAAATCTGTGTATGGTAGTATATGTATGGTAGTATAGTATGGTAGTATGGTAGTATATATATATCTGTATATGGTATCTGTATTAAAAATCTGTGTATGGTAGTATATGTATGGTAGTATAGTATGGTAGTATGGTAGTATATATATATCTGTATATGGTATCTGTATTAAAAATCTGCATATGGTAGTATATGTATGGTAGTATAGTATGGTAGTATATATATATCTGTATATGGTATCTGTATTAAAAATCTGTGTATGGTAGTATATGTATGGTAGTATAGTATGGTAGTATGGTAGTATATATATATCTGTATATGGTATCTGTATTAAAAATCTGCATATGGTAGTATATGTATGGTAGTATAGTATGGTAGTATGGTAGTATATATATATCTGTATATGGTATCTGTATTAAAAATCTGTGTATGGTAGTATATGTATGGTAGTATAGTATGGTAGTATGGTAGTATATATATATCTGTATATGGTATCTGTATTAAAAATCTGCATATGGTAGTATATGTATGGTAGTATAGTATGGTAGTATGGTAGTATATATATATCTGTATATGGTATCTGTATTAAAAATCTGCATATGGTAGTATATGTATGGTAGTATAGTATGGTAGTATGGTAGTATATATATCTGTATATGGTATCTGTATTAAAAATCTGTGTATGGTAGTATATGTATGGTAGTATAGTATGGTAGTATGGTAGTATATATATATCTGTATATGGTATCTGTATTAAAAATCTGCATATGGTAGTATATGTATGGTAGTATAGTATGGTAGTATGGTAGTATATATATATCTGTATATGGTATCTGTATTAAAAATCTGCATATGGTAGTATATGTATGGTAGTATAGTATGGTAGTATGGTAGTATATATATATCTGTATATGGTATCTGTATTAAAAATCTGCATATGGTAGTATATGTATGGTAGTATAGTATGGTAGTATGGTAGTATATATATATCTGTATATGGTATCTGTATTAAAAATCTGCATATGGTAGTATATGTATGGTAGTATAGTATGGTAGTATGGTAGTATATATATATCTGTATATGGTATCTGTATTAAAAATCTGTGTATGGTAGTAAATTCACTTTCTTTGTATACTAACATTCCGTAATAAAAAATAATTTATCGATAATAATATAATAAATAATTTATATGAATTGATCGTAATAAATGGCCGGGAAATTTACTGTCCAAAATTAAATACCACGTTTAGATCATGCGCCATGTTTATAAATACAATAAATCAAAATATTTATTCCTTTCTGCATTTAGAATTTTGTTTTAAATTTTAAAAATATAAACTTTAAGTCTTCAGAAATATTTATTATCCTAATAACTTCATATTATTTGGAATTTCAATAAAGAATAAATTGTTTAAAAAAAGAATATGTTTGAGCATTTTTAGGAAATACAATACGGAATGAGTATCAATCTTATATGTAAATTTCGAAATTCGGTGATTTTATCTTTTTAGAGGAATATGATTTTAACATGTACCCTAAATGAAACTCTTTAACAAAAATTGAAGGTATATTTGTATATAAACGACTTGTGTATTTTTCCATATATATCCCTATCCTGTTTAATTTACGATTCAATGAAAATATAACCATTTAAAGAAAAGAAAATCTGGTGTTAATACGTTGTTCTATCGTGTAACGCTCCATTTTCACTAACCCTAAACTATCAGCTGTCAGACTGTTATTTTAATGCGCTTGCCAACACTTTATTGCACGAATGATGGATACAATATAAACGACTCTTTATAAAATAAAACATTTTTTAACACTTGACAATGTGGAACAGAAATTGAAGGCGTTTTGCATATAAATGATTCTTTATGAGACAAAGCATATTTTCTAATAACATTGTCAGTGCAACTGTAAACTATAAATATGATGGAATTGTAAAGTTAACAGACATTTTAAGTAATTAAGTTCATCTTGCATTATTTAAAACATGAAATATACTTTGAATAAAATGTTGTAATTTCTGTATGTTATAGAATGTCCCTTTTCCTAACTAATGTTTGTTTCGATTTTAGATAATAAGTATAAAATAAAAGCACTTTATGAATATATTATTGAATATGTAATTGTTAAAGCATTATGGGAATTAATGTTAATATACACAAACAATATTATCTTCAAAAAATTGGGAGAAAAATTCTTGTATACGTTAAATTATTGTTCAGATTTTTTAAAATTCTTCAAGTTAAGAACATTGTTAATATTCCTTAGAATGTTAATAAATAATATATATATATATATATATATATATATATATATATATATATATATATATATATATATATATATATATATATATATATATATATATATATATATATATATATATGAGCATATAATGTTTACTCCCTCTCGCCTTTAAAGATTATTTGCTATTTGATATCAACCTTTTTGTATGCCTCATATGTACATTTTTTCATCGCCACAAAATCTGAATATTATTGATTTCTTATCAATAAACAATAACATACCTAGTAATTTGGCTATTAAAGTCATCCATGTGTCACTTATATTTTTACAGCAACAGAAAGGCTTTATAAAGTCTTCTACTGTAATGTTAGCTAAGGCATTGACAGCTGAAGAAAGAGATCCAAGTGAAGCACTGAACACCCCAGCAATACATAAACCTGTGAGGCCTGGTATGTTACCAAATATGTACAGAATACCATAAGGCATCAACTGAAAGAAAAAAGAAAAATCATGGAGTAATTTTTTTATTACGAGACTCTAGTGTAATTAACTATGTATCAGAATAATCTTTTCGTTGATTAGATTAAGATCTGTTAAATACTATTATTGTGGTATTTAGCTGATACAAAGTTGATGGGATCAGAATAAACAGTTGGTAATGGGGTTGGTAAACAGTTGGTAAAAATTGAGTCAAGATTTGAATTTGCCACCATTCGTGCAGTAAAGTGTTGGCATCCCTATTTAAAAAAAACAATTTGACAGCTGATAGTTTAAGTTTAGTAAAAATGGAGCATTTCACGATAGAACAACTTGGTTTCATTGTTGAACAAAATTTTTAAAATAATGATATTCTGCGGCCACAGTTCGAAAATTTGAGAATTGGCCCTCTAGATCGTAAGATTTAACACCACCATTGGATTACTTTTTATGGCATTTTTTGAATTCATAGTTTTATGCCAGCAGACCCACAAGCGCACGTGCATTGAAGGAAGAAATGCAACGCTGCATCAACAAAATTCAGTCACATTTATTCAAATGTCATGGAAAATTTCGACAAAATGCGTATGTGCCAGTGAAACCGTGGTGGCCATTTGTCTTGTGTATTTTTCCATATATATCCCTATCCTGTTTAATTTACGATTCAATAAAAATATAACCATTTAAAGAAAATAACTTTCTAAAACTTTTTTTTATTTATTCAAATCTGGTGTTAATACGTTGTTCTATCGTGTAACGCTTCATTTTTACTAATCCTAAACTATCAGCTGTCAAACTGTTATTTTAATAGGCTTGCCAACACTTTATTGCACGAAGGGTGGCAAATTCAAATCTTGCGATATTTTTTTTTTTGACATCGTTTATATCCAAAAATTCGCTTTAAGAAATATTGTCTGAAAATAAGTAAAACTAATACAAATTTGTAATTAAAACTAATATTTATTCTAACATGATATGCAGTCTAACTAAAGTGGATGCATAAATAGTTTGAACTCTTCAGAAATTAAGAGCTCAAACTAAGAAATCACTAAAGATGTTTTTTTTGTTGTTTTTTTACTATGAATTAAAAAAGAGTTTAAGAAAGTTATATAATAATAATTTATCATACTTTGCATTAATAAAAATTGTAATTGCTATAATTAACCGCTCTGCCATTAAGCTGCCTTTGCCTTCACCTTCTATGCAGAAAATATTAATGCCCTCGAAATGAACGAAACGATGAGGTCAGAAGTTGCAGAGGAATAATAATATTATATTTTATATAAAATACATTTTTAACATTAAAATAATATAATTATGTTTTTAAAATTGTTTTTATGTGAAAATTGACATCTCTTTCCAGTCCTGAGATTAAATATTTTATTTATTTTCCTAAATATGACGTTCTTACTACTTAACCGTCTACAGCTAATTTGATAAGAAGCGACACCGGCTTCCGTTGTGTCCATTATAAATACTACATTAAATTTTGCTCATAAATATAAAAGCATAATGCAATAAATGACTACTTCATTACATAGATTTTTGTCATGTGCTGCATGACTTGGTCAAAACTAAATGACTTACTGTCTTCAGTATTAATGAATGTATAGTAATCAATTAAAGAATCCCATCAACCCTCTATTTATTAATCTCTCTCTAAGTAGGTACATTCTGTCATCAGGGATGAAATTCACAAAAACATTTATACACCAAGAGAAACGAAAGCACGTGTGCTAATTTTCAGTTTTAATGATTGTATTGTAGTCATTTATAGAATGCCCATCAACCCTCTATGTACCAATCACTCTTTAAGGAGGTACATACTGTTATCTGCGATAAAATTAATGAATATTTTTGCACACCAAGAGAAACGAAAGCAGGTGTAGTAAATCGGTCAGATATACAATCAGTTTTGAGACGTTCCAAAATATACTGAAGCATAAGAAAATTCTCACCGGTTGCTTCGAGACGTTTCATTCAATAGTTGTTCTTTATTAATGAAGGTTATAAAAATATTTTCATCAACAATTATAATTAATATACAAAATTAATCGAAATAATTGTTGTAAGTGAAGTGATACTAATTAAAAATAGAGATAATTTCAACCAGAGAGAGTGGTTGAAATTATTGAGAGAGTGGTCTCTATGAGACTTTCTCGCATACTCTCTACTAAAGGTGTTATCGCAGAGAACGATTTGCTTGGCACTACAATACTTCTGAAATATTAACCATTGGCGCTAAAATAGTATTTTTACTGAATCTATCGTGTCATCTTTGGCGAGATATTTAGCGATTAATCCCTGACATGCGGTTTAATGTTTACCGAAAATCGAATCTTTGTTTTAGAACCGTCTTACCCAACCGATTAAAACAAAACTTTGACAAGGAACTATAATTGCAGTCACAAAATACCATATAAAATTTGATCTGTTGATCAAGTGCAATCATAAGTCATTGCGATTTTGTGCTATCACGTTAACAGGTTTCTGAAATTGCTGCCGAAAAGATGGCTGATCTCCTTTTGGATTAGGATCAAACTTTCATAGATGTCTACATTAGTACTATAAAATTTGTGCACAGAATTTTATCTCTCTAGTTCTCTTTGTTTTGTAATTACGGCCTTAACTTTTATTCGAACAGCCGGACAGACGGCATTTCTCTGTACAGATTTGAGAAAAACCTGTACAGAAAAATCTCTTAAATCGAAATCTACGAATTTGGTGTAAAGCCCGCGTACTGAATTTCAACAGTCTAACTCAAGGCGTTTTTGAGTTATCTTTGTCACAGACAGACGGACATTTTAAAAAATGTGTTTTTCAAACTCAGGGAGATATAAAGCGATGAAGATTCGTCAAAATTTAAAATTAGAATTTTGGATGATTACTATACTTTCTCTATTCAACTTATATGAGAAAGAAAAAACAAGTACTTAATTCAGAAAGGCAAATAGCACATAATACACTAAATTGTCCTACAAATGGCAGAACAGTTTACATTTGATAGATTCAGGTTTTTGGAAAAATAAGAAAAAACATTTTATTGTTAACTTGATTGAATTGATTAGATGGGTTTATTAATTTATTTGAATACAGCGTGATACAGATAAGTCATGTAAAGAATTAAAGGCCTTAAAAATTATTTATTTACTATCAACGAGGGCACAGAAGTATAAAAAGTAGGAATATTTTTTTAATTATAGGAATTTATTATTTATTTTTTTAATTATGTAGTAAATCTAAAATCTATTTTTTTAATTAAAATCTTTCAAAACTCTTCTTATTCTTAAATAAAACACGCATTAAATTAAACCAAGATTTTAATTTTGAATTTTGGAAAAATGATGTAATAACAAAGAATATTTTTTTTAACTTACTTGGTCAGCGGATTTCAGTTTTACGTTTTCATCCTTCATTGGATCGCAATCATGGAACAAGGCATAGAGAGAAATTCCATCCCAGAACATGAAGAAGAAGAAAAACACCACCAGAGGAATGCTCAGAAGCAATGCTCTGGTAATAAATAAATCATTACTTTGTTAATTACTTTTTTTTCTGTTGGAGATTATTTGTACTTAAATTCGCAACTTCCATGAAGTTTGCTAAGCAATTCTACCCAATTTGCCACCTTGATTGTTTTGATCCTTACAATGTTTTTTAATGTAATTATTGTAAGAATAAATAAGAAAACCAATTGGTGTATTCTCCCAAAATCTTTCTCGCCTACTTTCTATTAAAGCTGATATCCCAGAGAATGCCTTTGCATGGCATTGGTGTACAATAGATACGAATTAAAATTTTTTGGCTTGAATTTAACATTTTTAATGAATCTTTGAATCTTTCTCTATCATGCAATCTTTGGCGAACTTTCAGTGATTAATCCTGAAATTAATTAATTAATTAATTTGAATTTCGGTGATTAATAATTTAATTAATTTTTTATCTGCTTATTCTGTAAAAATACATGCAAATGTTATATGAAATGTAACAGAATAAATAAAGTCTTTTTCATTGATGCTTCATTTTTTATGCGAAATAAAATAAAAACTAAACAGTTTTTTGCTATTACAACCAGCAGAATAATTTAATGATTCTCCTCTTTTGAATAAACAAATTGAAAATTTTTATCGCAGCATTAACGAAAAACTCGTTAAATAAATCATTAAATTACTTATTATCATGATTTAAATGAGTCTCACTGTTGTTTTCATTAAATACTATTTTTAAGAATTCTTCTGTTTAAATAAAGATAAATAATTTAATTGATAAATTTATTTTAGTTGAAACATTTGATTTAATTTAATAACTCAATTAAGGGGGTCCGGGACACATTTTGAAATTTTTTTTATTAATTAATTTAAAATTTTGAAATTTTTTGTACTGATCAACCATCTTATTAATAAGCAAAATCACAACCCAAAAGTTTTCAAAAAAATTTTTTAAACTTAAAATTTAAATTTAAAAAAAAAGTGACGTTGTTTTAAATCGATATAACTCAAAATATTTTTGATCAATTTTCAAAATTTTTTCATTAAATCAAACAAAAATATATATTCTTTCATTTTGATTCGGCAATTTAAAAAATATTAATTTAAAAAAAAACTAAAAAAATTGTTAAAAAAATATTATAAAAAATCTTGTGTACTTTTTTAAAAAATATTCATATCTTGAAAAGTAAAATTTTTTTTTTAATTTGCTGAATCAAAATTAAGGCAAACAGTTTGAAAAGTACGTGTTTCAAATTTCAGACCTCTATCTTTATATGATCTGGACTTATATCAATTTGATGACAACAAATAATGAAAAAAACGCAACATGGTTAAAAATGCGTTTAAAGTTTAAAAATAAAATTGATAAGAATTAAAACTATTTAAATACATTTAAAAGCTTCCAGATGCATAAGAGACGCCTCCCTTCCTCACAAGTGTTTATTTTAATTTAATTTTACATTTACAATTAAGAAAACAAACTTTAGAGCAGAAAATTAAAAAGCACGTTGTCTCATGAAATGTAAACACAGAGGTTCTAATAAACACTGAATCTCTTCGTTTCACTTCATTATTGAAGGAGTTGAGTTGCATACAAACTAAATCTAGGATTTAAAATAAATTCTTTAAAAATGTATTTCAAAAAAAAAAAATCAAAAATTAAGCTAAAACAGTGCCGGGAAATGTCTGTTTACATTTAAAGAGATGAAGTTGCCATGGCAACGCCTTTTTGACAGTTGGAATTTCAAAGCAGGGGTCAACAAAAATTATGATATCTCTCGTTCTACTTAAGACAGAAACATGATTTAAATGTTATTTTAAGCAGAAAAGCATGCAAAATTTTTTGAGCTAAAAAAAAAAATTTCGAAAATTTGACGATTTTTGTGTCCCAGACCCCCTTAATAAAATATTTTTTTTGTAATGGTGTTTGACTGTCTTTAGAGCGGCAAATTTTCTATAAATTAGAATATTAATATAGGAAAAATTTCTAAAAAGTTTTCTGAAAGATCTATCTGTACTTCCCTTCTTGAAAGTTATTTTCTTTCTAAAATCTATCAAGTAATTGCTTTTAAGCTTATTTTTAAATCAAAATTATTTGTTCTATTCTACTTAAAACTATGAATTATCAATTAGGGTTTCTAAAAGGCTAAAATACTTGTCTTCTCTTCTCTTCTTGAAATATTTTTTTTTCTTTCTTATATGTCTCCAGTAATTACTTATTGACTAGCATTTTTAAATAATAATTACTTGAGGTATTCTATTTGAAACTATGAATTATCATCTTGGATGACATTTTGTGCTACACATCCTATTAAAACATTCATTTATAGATTTTTCTTTTTATCTTGAACTGATGTTGATTTTTAGTTATTTTATGAGCAATTTCTTATGATTTCAAATTTTAATTATGAAATAATTATAAACAGATTTCTAAAGATACAACAACAAAATCAATAATTGCAATAATGCATTTTTTTAAAACTGATATAGCTGCTTAACTACAGCTACTCAAACTAACTTAAAAAAAACTGTTTGAATTAATTCACTCTACAGAAAATTTAGAAATGCATTTTATGATTTTTTTAATATGTTATTCACCTCATACTCACTGTTGAGCCTTTTTTAAATTTCCAACACTTAAAAATCGCTGTATTTGTGACTGATTCGTTCCATACATAAACAACCAAAACAGACTGCCGTTTGCAAGACCGTTCCAAAATGTGTAACGTTCTGTAAGATCTCCGGAAAAACTGAAATATAAAAGGAAATGTTTTATTGAATCCATAGCTGTGTTATATAATTTTATTGAAAAATGTTGTGAAGTTTTAATTTCATACATTTTTATAATTTATACAATGTATTATAGAAAATTTTGCCATTACTTTCGCCTTTACAGTACTTTTTGCATCTTCCACAAGCATTATTTTGTAATTTCTTGTTCTTACTGTATTAGTAATGCGATCAAAAATATAATTAAGCGATTATAAAAGATACTGTTAAGAAAAAAACAGACATGTAAGGTGTTTTATTTTTTTTAGAATTATAAGTTTGTAATAATAAAATATTATCTATTTTTTACCAGTGGCAACAGAACGTGGTAAAACGTGGCCAGTTTTCAAAAGAGGAAATTTAATCGTTTTCCAATCTGTGTCCATTTTTGAAGGCAATTTGAAAATTCATCTCACTTTTTTTATACTTTAAATACTTTTAATAGCTGGAAAGGGGATAGTTGCTATAAAACTACTTTTTATTTTTCATTCTAATTGTTTATGCAATACTTTTAAAAATATATGTGTTCATAAGTAATAATTGTCCATTTCAGAAACATTGTGTATCACGTTTGGAAGAGTTTACTTAGCATAAGGTTGAAAAATCATTAATAAGAAGAGTAGTTTGCAGGATATTTTTATAAAACACTTTTTCTATTTAGCTGTTTTTTTCTGATGATAATTTTAAGATTTTTTTTTTATTTATGCCAATATGTTTTAATTTGAAACTTAAATGATATTTCAATATATTTTTAGTAAAAAAATAAGCAAATCTTCTATAAACCTTTTTCTCACCCTAGTTATAGGCAAAATAAACTCCAACTCATGAACACGGAAAATCAAGGAAACTTTTATATTCTTTGTTTAAATAGTTTCATGGCTTAGTATGAAATTTCACCTTAATTAAGGGATTAGTAGCAATTTTGAAATGTTGAACTTCTGATGTATTGTCTTAATATTTTGATGCATGAAAAAAAATCATGCTTTATAGTATAAGAAAATTCATAGTAAAATTCTCACTTAAAGAACATGAATCGCCCTCCTTCATTAGTAATATTGAAGATTTCTGTGAAGCCTAACATCATCGATATCTTAACTACAACAGCAACCATCGCCAAATACATAAGACTAGACTGAAATACTACTGTCCACATCACTGCTTTCAGTCCTCCCTAGAAAAAAAAGCAATTTTTATACAAAATATTTATATGAGGAGAAGATACTTGCACATTGTTGCAAAAATACTTATGGGCATTAACGAATTCAGAAATTCTAAACGTATAGGTTTTTGTAAATTAAACACATAGCAAGTATTTGCTATGCAAAATAATTTTAATTTTATCAAAGAAAGAATTAAATTCATATTTTATTAATATATTGTTTATGAGAGCCAGCAAGAGTTTTTTCCTCGAAACTTTCTCGGATATGCTCTAATGAACTTGTTATGCCAAAGAGTATCTTACATGGCATTGGTGCACAATAAATACGCAATATTAACTTTTGAATGAATTTAGCATTTTTACTAAAACTATGGTGTTATCCTTGCGAATTATTTGGAGATTAATCTCTGGTATGCATTAATAGTATCCAAAAATCGAATGGGTGTGTTAAACACGCCTTTTTCAAACAATTGAAACAAAAATTTGACACAAAACTGCATTTGTAGTCATAAAATTCTATGTCAAATTTGATATATTTAAATCACGATGTTTTTGAATGATCTCGTTTACATGTTTCTGAAAGTACCGACAGACAATCAACTCATTATTCGATTTGCTCAAAATTTGATAAGTGTCTACATTATAGATGTTAAATCTGAGAACCAAATTTTATCCACCTACCTTTCTCCATTTTGTAGTTATTGAGTTAGATTATATTCGAATCGCCAGGCAGACGGACTTGTTCTGAACAGATTTTATTTCAAATTTGAGAGTAATTTGCAGATTTGATGTAAAGACCGTATTCCAAATTTCAACTTGCCAGCTCAAAGCGGTTTTGAGTTATCTTTGCCACAAACAGACAATTTTCAAAAATGTTTTTTTCGAACTCTGATATGTCTAAAACCTGGATATTCATCAAAATCTTGAGTTTAAGTTTTTTGACAATTATTATACTTTTTCTATATTAGGCATGCAAGAAAGTAATGAATGAATCTAAATATACAGTATAAAGCAGTAAAAACAAAAATATAAATAAAAATGAATGCACTTTATTAAGTCAAGAAATTATATGCTTATACCGATTTCAAATCTATTAGATCTTTTGCTCTATATTTATTCTTATAAGTTTTTTATGCTGAAAATTTCCAAAGATTACAGTGCAAATACATTTATGTGTCATACATTTGCAGTAAATATGTATTACCAAAGGGAAGAGTACCTGTGAACTATAAATCATACAAATCCCTGCAAGTGAGAAAATTGAAGCCCAAGTTGATAAACCTGTAACAGCATTCAGTGCTAATGCTGGAGCATACAGCACTACGCCCATATAAAGTATCTGAAATAACATAAGAATAAACATTTTGATTCTATAAGGACGGTCAGGATGGATACTTCATTGATTAAGGTGTAATATTTAACCAACTATTATATGCCTTTTACCTAATATACTTTACAGCAATACTCTTTTACGAATTTTCTTATGGATGTATGCTACATCAAATTCCGAAAACAATTACATAACAGAGATTTTTGATTTATAATGGAAAAATATCAATGAATTAAAAAGCATTTAATGGCCACGATATTCCTTAAGCCTTCAAAGTGCTTGTTATTTGAATCTAGCTCCAGACTTATTCTTATTTCTTATTCCTTCATACATATGTATGAATGAAATTATATGTATGAAATTATATAATTTTCTTTTTAACATTGATAAATAAATTTATAAATCTAAACTGAAGTTGAAAATCAATCACTTGACATATTGAAAATATAAATTGGCAATTCGCTTCTAAATAAAAATCAATGTTCACTTTATTTTTTTTCTTTCACTTCAGTTTTTCTTGGAGGTAATTTCTTTGTATGCAACTGTGTCCTACTTTGTCCTATAGCCTGAAACTAAACATTTCATCTCTTTGTTTAACACAATCATTTTGAATTCATGTTACATTCGAAACCTTACACATGATCGTAAAATAAAAACTGGCAATATTTAATGTATTTTTTTTCTATTATCGCATATAAAAGATGAAAGGTTTTAGATGTTATTAGAAACGAAAAACCAGTGATCCTGTTATTTTATTGCAAATTACATTTTTTTCGTAAATTTTTCCCCTAAGGTTTAGATTTTTCGCTCGGACTAAGAATTCATAAAGTAAGAAGTTTCATTTTCTAAAATACTTTCTCTTTTATTCATACACAAATACGAAATTTTTGAGTCCATTATAATTCGATGCATTTCATTTCCCCATATTAAATAATTTGAATGCATATAAAATATGTTTAAAATTGAGCTTACCATTTGGAAAGTATAAAGGATGGCAGCGAGTGTTCTAGTTGTTTGGCCAAATCTTCTTTCTAAATACTAAAAGTATATTTATAAAATTAAAAAAAAATCTAAAAAAATAATTTTTGATTTTTACATTTTAATTTATTCTATGTGTAACTAGAAAATGGAAAGGCCTTTTCACTTCTTATGTAATTAATCCAAACAAAAATCAAAATATATATTAGTGAAAGAGAGACTTTGTTATTCAGTTATAAAAATATTTTATTTAGTCAGAGGAACACTTTTATTTTCAGCAACAAATGCCAGATTATTGATGCAATTGAATATTTTTTTTAAAAATTTGAATGCTTAACGCTCTTATTGATGAAAATTATAAAGTAAATTAAAATTACATTCCAGAACATTTTACAAAAAGAAGTAATAATTTATTGGGAAACAGACACTCTAAAAGAATAGAATCCTTCCAAAATTTGTGATTTTGATCCTTTAAAAAATTGTGGCTGTGATTCAGATAGAAAAGTTCATATTAAATAGATTGAACCATGAGCCACAATGAAATATTCAAGCCATTATCGATATTCTGAATATCGATATGATGTTTGATATTATGGCTTTGAAAAATTTCTGATCAGAAACAATTTTATGAATTCTGCAAAATAATTCATCCTGAAAATAGCTTCATCATTAACTCTTTATTTACCAAATAAACTTACCATGGGTTTTTCAATTTTAATTTTTCACAATTATTGAAGTTTTAGAGTAAAATAAGGCAGAAAAGAGGAAAAAGAAACCTTTTTTTAATTTAATCAAATAACAATTAATTTAATTAATAATTAAATACTTGTAATTTCTTTCTTTAGCTGTTATCTACTTCTCGCTATTTAAGTTTCACTATTCGTGTTGTTTTTAAATATCGTGAGAAAAAAATAGCCATATTGTGATCATACAGATTTAAATGGTAGTTTTATGTACCATCGGTAAATAAAGGATTAAAGAAAATGCACTGGGAAAAATAAATTTATTATTTATTAAAAAAAACATCTCATATCTTGGAAGATTTGTTAAAACAAGATAACTGGAAGAATTATTTTCTATCCTTCAATGTAAATATTAATTATAGAATTTAATATTTGGTTTATTGTAAAAAAAATGGGAAGATTAACTTAATATAAAAAGAAGACAACATACCTGTTTCGAACTTTTGAAAAGAAAAGTTCAAAAAGAAGATCTAATTTGAAAACTCTCAAAATTATCTGTGACAAAATTTATATTTATACCTGTTTTTCATGGGGTGACAAGAATGTTTTAAATGTTTAAGTATGCACTTTATAGTTCCACTTCAGCATTTCCATAAAGAATTTTGCAGAGAATGACTTTTTATTTTCAGTCTTGCTTGCATAATTCAATACAAAGGAGTGTAAAATTGCAATAGAATAGTTTTGAGCTTAAAATTTCAATAAAAATTATAATATAAAAACATACAATATAGTTTAAAAAGTTTTAAAAAAGATATAATTCGAAAATTCTCAAAATTATTTGCGTCAAAATTTTATTCTATACCTGATTTTTCATGAATAAACCAGAATGTTTTAAATGCTTTTGTATTTACTTTATAATTACATTTTCTTATTACTATAAAATATTTTACATAGAATGGTTTTTCATCTTCCATCCCACTTATATAATTCAAAACAAATGAGTAAAAAGTCGTAAAGAAAAATAATTTTAAAATTAAAATTTCAATAAAAATGGAATGCATTTTATTATTACTTCTATTAAATTAAAAATATAATAAATTATTTTATTAATTAAATAATTAAAAATTTACTGTGAAAATGAGAAATATGTCGCAATTTAAATGATTTTGGGAAATTTCTATGATGATCTCACTTAATTATTATGGTGATATAGTTCGAAATACCACATTTTTGTGGTTTTTAATTGTCTATTGTATTTTCATGAAAAGTTATTTTTCTCAAGATTCTGCTCTTGATAAATATAAAAAAATAACAACTATTATTTCTTGTCAGATAAATAAATGAAAGAATAGTTAAGAAGTATACGACATAGTTCATTTAGAAGTATATGACATAATCCATTTAGAAGTATACGACATAATCCATTTAAAAGTACACTACATAGTCCATACGTTTTTGTCTATTTATTATAAAATAATAGCCAATATAAACGCGCCATTTTCATTTGTTACGAGCTTGATATTATAATTTTATATTGGCGAATAAAAATGTTTTCAAAAAAGGAAATTTCGTTCATTATGCAATAGGAACACATAATTGCTATGAATCATCCTTAAAATAATTACATCAAAAACGAAATATAAAATCTTGGACAAAGCGTTAATATTGCTCGCTACTGCATATTATCGTAAAAAAATAAAACATTTTAAAAATTGCCGCACAAATAATAGAATAGTGCAAAAAAAATATCAGATATTAAAGTATTATAATGGAATACAACATATGAATTAAAAGCTAACAGTTAAGACAGAAACTTCCTACCTCATAAGATGTGGATACTTGCATTTCATAAAAAATGGGTAAGAATCCATAGGCAGCCACTAGTCCCCCAATTGGAATACCCAAAGCGCTGAGAAAGTACTGTGTACCATACAAATACAGCTCTGCTGGCATGCCTAATACAGAGATAGAAGACAAACTAGTGGCAATAAGGGATACAGCTACTGGAATTATATGCATTTTCTTGTTGCCCATTAAAAATTCATTTGTTGTTTTCTGGCGATCCCCGGAAAATCGAAAATACAAACCGATCAAAGCAGATATGACCAACATAAAAACTATCACTACATAATCAGTAATTCCTAGTAACTGTGTCATGTTGAATAAAAAGTATAGAAACAGCGCTGAAAAATATATACAATGCAATTAAATAATCGTGGATGTATAGAAGTTAATGACTTAGGTTGGTTGGTTTAAATAAATGGAATTATATTAAGTATTCGAAAGAATCTTGCAAAGAATTCATTGAATATTTTGCGAGATCGATAAAAGAGCATTTTCTTATAAAATCAGGAACTAATCGAGGTTATACCACACATCACTTTCAATGACTTTCGATGAAATGATGAGCATGTAAGTTACTGCTTCGTTGTGAAATAATTGATGACCGGATTGCATACTTGTCTTGACGTCTTACTGATCTATATTTACCAGCTGAAATAACCAGCATTGCTCGGTATGAAAGTTCATGTCTTTTGGTGATAAAAGTTTTATGCTTTAATTCACTGTCACCAAAACTTATTTAAAAACCTGCTTATTATTCGTCGAAAGCAAAAAAGGAAGAATTTATTTAATATTAGGGATTATTACAAATAATAATTATTTATTTAATATTATGTGAAATCCTAAGCATCTGTAAAGTGACTCTTTATAAATAACTTATTTCAAATGCAAACGTTTATTTTATAAAAAATTATCGTATTACACAAAATATATCTATCGCCTTCAATTTCATTTTTGATTAATAAATTTTAAGCTATTTTAAAATTAATAAAAAATCACCGCCGACGTCGTGGCCTAGGGGTAGTGGGTTTTCCCCGTGATCTAGGCGTTCCGGGTTAGAGTCCTGGTTCGGGCATGGTTGTTCTCTTCCTTGCGCTCTCTCTGTGAGGTGTGTGAATGAAACCCCTGTAAAAAGGGGTTGAGTAAGCGAGTGTGTGTGTGTTATCTTCATTTGAGCTAGAAGTCAGACTTCTGCCCTCGGGTGCTCAGGGGTCTTTACCCTCAGAAAAATTTAGCTTAAAATAGTCACGAGACAAAGAAAAATACCAAAAATATTTATTAAAATAAAAGAAATGTCAAAAGACGTTGCCCAATTTCGCTATTACCAATAATTTATTATATATTTCTGCAATTTTCTTTACTTCAAAATTATCCGCATCTGTTCGATTATTTATAAAACTGAAAAATTATGAAAATTGAAGAAAAAATTACAAATATTAATCGCAATTTATAATATATAATTTAAAGCAATTTAAATCGTGTTCTTGATTTAGATATTTGCATTTTTTTAACTTTCAAATAATCCCGCATAACTATTCAAATATTGATTTTTTTTTAAAAAAAAAATACTCATTAGTTAAGTTCTCAAAGAAATGAAATAAAAATTAGTTTACTATAATACTTTCTGAATCTTAACGATATTTGATTAGATATATATATATAAATACTTTCTGAATCTTAACGATATTTGATTAGATATATATATATAAATACTTTCTGAATCTTAACGATATTTGATTAGATATATATATATAAATACTTTCTGAATCTTAACGATATTTGATTGATTTCCTCGAACATCCTTTATATTTAATTCTGTTTTTAAGATATTGCTTTTTTACTATATTTAAATGTGTTCTGAAGTTTTGGCATTACTTAGGTAGAAAACTCTGTAAGTTAGCAAAAAAAAGAGAAAAAAACTTCTAAATCTTCTACTAATATTGTGAACAATAAAAATAATAATGACAAAGCTTCCAAATCATTATGAGTTTTCGGCAGAATAGGTTAAATTTAAATGATTTTCTTCTTCATCAATTTCTCATATATTCCCAAAATGTCCTTGAAAATGTGTTCAAACATATTTTTTTTTTACATGCTCTAAGTTCGAGGGGATTTCACACAGTCTTAGTTCGAAAAATTTCAAATTGTCCTTGAAATTGATTAATCATTTGTAAAAGCATATTTCCATTCTTCAAAACATATTTGCACGACATTTAGTTGTTTAAAATGAAGTGGTCTAGACTGAAGAATAGCAAACATATTCTTTATCAGAATGAGAGATGGGAACATCGCGAAATAAAAGAAACAAGGTAAAGAAAAAAAAGTATTTCCCTCTTTGGGGTTTTCTAAAATGAAGTTAAATCACTTAGAAAGTTTTTATAAGCTAAATAAATTGCTATTTTCCAGTAAACAAATGCTGACAACAATAAACTAATATGTCTAAGAAAGATGATGGTTTCCCAATTTCTCTAGCTTAAAATCCATATTTATTAAAAGTAGAAAAAAATCACATTCTTATAAACTATTACATTATCATCTTTCCCTTATAAGAACGAATTTATATATAAAAACCCAGTAGGGCTCACAAGAAAAGATAAATGACAATCCCCGAATGAAAGGCTTTTTTTTTTAATTTTAAGAATTCACAATCACAGATTTTTAGCACCATTTCTATAAAAAGTGAAGTTTTGAATCTGTACAGAGCTGGGAGAAATTATTTTATACTTTTTAGTCCGTTTTAAAAACACGACATATTAAAATATTTTAATAAAATAATTATTTTTAAATGGCATTGTGAAGATTACATTTACTTTAAAATGACATCACTGCTATTGGTATTGTTAGATCTTCATAGATTATCTGTATGTAAATACGTTTAAATTTTAGCGGGGAGTATATTTAAAGAGATAATGAACCAGATAAATAATGATACTATTAATTCTTCCTTATTCTAAAGGGTGCCTATTCTAATCGAGATACAATTGTTAATTTCTAACCCTTCAGAGATCGGTATGTATTTCCAACTGAAAAAATACTATTGTTATGTATATAAACTTTTTAACAGTTTCGTGGCCGAAGAGAGGAGGAACTTTTGTAATTATAAAACTTCGCTTTATTCCATCCCGAGTTGCATAATTTATGTACAAACAAGAAGCTTATGGTATTGCTGAGCCTTACTCCTTAAAATCTTTTCTGAGCCTCTCAGAGGAACTCCCCAGAGTCCATTTTCACTTTGACCTTTTTATCCAGGTCACCAAAAGGGTCTTGATTCCAGATAATCTTAGACAGCTGGCCTTGGAGATCATCAGTGAGATCCCCAGAAATGCCAAAAAAGAAGATCCCAATAATGCCATAAATTGTCCATCTGCCTCCGAAACCCTGATTTTTCATCTGTCTTCAAGAGCGAATTAATCATAATCGAATACGGCCTTGAAGCTATTCTCAATGAAAATGATTTCGGGGACCTCTAGATCTTTTAGGATAGTCACAGCTCCCTTCAAAACCTCCACAATTGAATTACAGTCCGAGATAAAACAAGTATTTCGATCCTTTTTAAGCTCGGGCTTATTTCAGAGTCCCGTGATGTTCATTTTCAATGGTTCCCTTCGCACATTGACATTTACGGCAATTAGCTTGCAGATAGCTTGGCCAAAGAGAATAGCAGCACCTTAGTTCTTCCTTTTCAGCCCTCATCTTTTTAAAATATCAATCCATAGTTAATTCTGAACTTTTAAAGGAGTGCAAGATCCCTCCTAGCCATCACTAGTATGCGGGCAAAGAGCCGGGCTCTTCGTTTGCTCTCAACTGTGACAGAGCCTCTCAAACGACAATATCAAGATTGGCAAGCGGCCACATTAAAAATCTCTCGTTTTTAGAGGGCAGAAAAGACCTTTGCGATCTGCTCTAAATGAAAAGCTCAGCAAGCCTCTCACGAGCACATCATGAACTGTTTGGGACTTTCCAGAGGGGACATATACCTCGACTTTCTCCGGGTCAACGGTCTAATGGACCTTGTCTGTCTTAGGCAGACAGCTAGAGGATAAGACACAACAACAACAAACAAGAAGCGATGATGCACTTCAATCTACAGCACGGCAGAAGATTCTGATAGGGATTTCTTTACACGTGTCGATTTAGGTAAGGGAATTATTGGGATCATATAAAAGAAATTGCTTACAACGATACTTTTTATCCCTTAATTCAGAGCGTGAGAACCGCTGATTTAAGCATTTTTACAGAGATTCTCTAGCATTAATTAAACAAAAATAGTTGGAATTGGATCAGGAAACAAGAGAAAACTTTAGAATGAAGTTTATATGGGCTAAATTAAGATAAAAATTAGGAAATGAATTAGAATTTAATTTTAAATCAGATATCATTTTATATATACTATTGATATGTATGTATTGGTAAGTATATTGTTTGTGTCAACAAAATTTAAATTTAAATAAATTGTTAAATTAAATTTTTGTACTATTCCCTGCTCCTTTAAATCATTTGTAATGAGATAATCTTTACAAACGCATAATTTTTAAAAAAAGCTCCGCACTTCTGCCACTATTAAGAATTTTATTAGTCTGGGTCAACTGATACCTCGATTAATCGGAATATATTACTCGAGGCCGCTATCGAAAAGCTCTTATTTTATTTCAAGTTTTATTGTATATCAATCGTTTCGTTAAATAAGACTAAAGGAAACTTATTTCTTTCGCAATATATTTATAAGTTATGAAATTGCGTATTTGTCAGACTATCTTAAATCTTTGTTTTGCAATATTTATATGTTTTGTGCACGACATAACGTACATAATGAAAACCAACGTATTTATTGTGGCGTTAATCTTTCATTAATATAACTTGAATAAGTTTCATATATAATTGCAGAAATCAGACAAATGGTTTTCGATGGCCAACTTTTAAAAAATTCAAAGATATCTTAAGGATTAATTTATATATTTTGATAATTCCTAATGCACAGTCTTAAATCTTATTTATTCTTCGTGTGTGTGTATGCATCTGTGTGTTTAACATAGGTTGCAAATCATATCAAATCCTTTTGTACTACGTCTGAAATAAGTGTTCTAAAAAATCCCTAGCAACTTGATTCGAAAACAGAAGTAAAGAAAAGCATGTTTCCAATACAGATGACATTTTTATCGTCCTTTTATATTATCGTGAAAAGGGTAATAAATATATTACTGAGTTCGGAATAAAAAAATTATGATGAAAATGATGACATTAGTTCCTGGTTGCTAATTCTTTGACCTAAATTAGTCAAAAACTTAATATATTTATTTTTAGGTAGGTAATTATGAAAAATCAATGTATGTTAAAAATATAGAATAATTTTTTATTTAATATACTTAGTTTTTTATTCATTTTCATTGTAAACCGTTGAAAATTAGTTTTTATGTCCTTTCTTTGGAGACTGCTTTCATTTTTATTTTTATAATAGCATAATATATGTTGTAATGTAATTTTAAATTTTAAAATTATATTCACAAAAATTTTTAATTTTGATGAATTTTTCCGATAGAAAACCTCATGAATTAAAATCTATTACATATTTTTTATTAAGATCAAGAATAATGATTTCACATCTCATATTACAATTCTTAAGAACAAAAAAGAAAAACGGTCTCTTTCTGAAACCTTGTACAATTGTTTTGATGCTTCAAAAAGAGAAAAAAAATGAACATTTTATTGAAAAACCAAAGAAACAGTACCCAAAACAACCACTTGTCTAATTTCTATTATTATATTTGAAATTCATGATCCCTAGATATTTCCTCAATGGTCATCTCTCTCCCATCAACCCCCTTTTTTTGAGAGAAATTTCAAAAACATTATATCATTGTACATTCTCTATAGGAAAATACCAGGATAGATTTCCCCAACCCAAATCACTGCACCAATTTCGCCGTTTTTTTTGCACTTGTTATCATACATTAACTATAATTACTTCTTTATTCTGCCCTCCATTTTTGAGAAACATCACAAAACAAAACCTTGGCACAGCTTTAACAGGAAAATATTATAATAGATTTCTCCAACTCCAATCATTGCACCAATTTCCCCAATTTTTTATTTCATTTGTTTTCGTACATCAACAGTAATCGCCTGTTTTCTCTGTCCTCCATTTCTGAAAAACATCACAAAACAAAACTTTGGCACAGCTTTTATCTCCAACGATTTCTCTCATTTCAATTCGTAAATTAATTTCGCCCTTTTGCGTGTGTTTGTAACAATCCATATAATATATATTTGCGTGTGTTTATAACAATCCATAATACTCTTCATTTGAGTTATGTTTGTAACAATCCATAATACTATATATTTGCGTGTGTTTGTAACAATCCATAATACTATATATTTGCGTGTGTTTGTAACAATCCATAATACTATATATTTGCGTGTGTTTGTAACAATCCATAATACTATATATTTGCGTGTGTTTGTAACAATCCATAATACTATATATTTACAATATAAATATAAAGTAAAATAATAATTTCATTTTCTTATACGATGCAGTTTATCAAAATTGAATGATGCTAACAAAGTATTTTTATTATGTTAAATTAACAACTGTTCTTTGAAGGCAACTAGCTAACTATAACAATCACCACAATATAGCAAAACATTATGACCTTATCTAATTTCAGACCACTCTCACCATACTCATATAGTACAGCGTATTTTTGCAGTTTATTTCGACTGAATTATGATATTATTTTTTCGATACTTATAATTAACGCTGACGTTATCGCGCTGCCCTTTATCTTAAATGTGTAATTTATTTCGAATATTAACATATAATTTATCCTATATGTTTAGATTGTATAATATTTTTAAGATACATGAAATATAGAATTTAAATGTTGTCGATGAATTTTTTTATCGATATAATGAGTGATCTAGTCTGAAAATTATGGTACTCATCAACTTTAATTGTCTGTATTTAAGTTTTTTTTTAACAAGAAGTCGTTGAATCAAATGATCAGTTTGAATTTTGGTATTTTTATCTGAAATCTGTGCCAATATAGCGTTGAGTGTTTAATGTATATACAAATTAATATTTGTTTTTTAATCAATATTTGTTTTTATTTTATTTGAAGATAAAACGTAGAAACAATGATTATTGATTATTCATGATCTGATGATGATAACCATTCATTCATTTACACTTTAAATTGCTGTGTGGTGAATTGATACGCCATTGGTCAAGTGTTCCGCTTCTTCTTGTGCCTGTAAAAGATCAGTTTATTATTGAGAGCCAACAATTGCTCGTATAAATTAAACACAAATCAACTATTTTTACATTACAAACGATTTATTATAGGTGCAAATAATTTAAGAAAATTTGCAAAAAGTAATCATTTTTAAGTAAATCTAAATAATTTAATTTTAACTAAAATTATAGAAGAACTTAATGTTCCATCATCAAGTAAATTCCCAAATATACATAAATAAATGTCATTTTCCATAATGATGTAAATTTCCAGTTATATTTCTCAATTTTTTTAAATTTTCATAAAACAAAAAAACAATGCACTTGTATACATTATAAAACTGCGCAATGCTATAGATAAAGCAATATACAATAATATATATGTAAAATACTGAGAAAAAAAGTCTAGAATTATACACATATTAGCTGATGGCTCGACTACAAATTTTTTCACTTATCTTCTCCTTTAATTTTCTATGAATGTTGTGAGCACCTTTCTTTAAAAAACATGCATTTCTTTTGAATATCATTATACTGATTTAAATATTTCAATTATTATCTGTGTGCAAAGGTAATCATGTGTTTCTATTATTGTAACATATATCCAATGATTTTGGCAGCCGCATATTTAGCATTGCAAATTGAACAAATGTTTATATCGGTTCTATGCCGTGCCGAAGGCACCTCAGATATGAGGACGAGGTTGGTCCTCTCCACGCGGATGGGTACAAAAATAATGTGGGGTCGACTACCCTTACTGATGACGGGATATGCACTGCGCACGGGAAAGGCCCAATGATACCTAAGGAGCCCAATGATAGCCCAATGACCGTGCCCAATGATAGACCTAAGGAGTCCTAGTTCCCATCAATACTGTCGCGGCGGTCTGGTTATTCAGATTTTACCATATACCTCGGACGTGCCGGAGATGTCAATGTACATTCTAGGTTGAAACTTCTTTAAGATTCATGGATAAAACTGTAATTATATTTAAAATACACTCATACTCCATAGCGTAGCACATAGAACACTAGGATTTTTTGTAGCTTATGTTCTTCTTTCAGGCCTGTTTAAAAAGTAAGTATTGTAATTTTCAAAAATTTCAACAACGGCATTTTAGTTAATCTTCCCGTTTTAGATCTTCCTCAAATAAAATAAACAAATAAAACAGATTATTTTTTAAAAAAAATTACAGCTATTAGCCGTTTGCCTTGTTTCTATTACTTCTGTTGCCGTTTTTGCTACTATTACTGAAAATGCCATTAAAGTAGAAAGATGATATTTGGTGTGCGTGGTTCAAACAGTAAATTTCATAAGTTGTTTGGCGAATTCCATTTAAAGGAAGTCTATCTATCCATTTGCCTGCTAATACGATAGCTGGAAAGAGTAAAGAGATAGATGGATGGAAATTGAGACATTACATTTTCATCAGAAATGTAGATATTTTTAAATTCGAGACCAAATATGTAACGAGATTTACATTAAGGATGTGACGTCGAATTATCACTATTTCTATAATAGAATTTGCATAGTACGGGAGGGGATGAGACGTAGACGGCTATATTCATTGGTATTGAACTTCAATTTTTGCCTTCCCCGCTTGATGAGAATCATTCAAAACTCGGTGCTCTTTGGAACGTTGGGGAATTCTTGTATAATAATTTTTGATTTTAAGCACTAGACATATCTAGAAGTGATATGTTTTTTTTTTATGTAATGAGATACATGAATAACTTTTATCTAAAAATAAAGCACATAAACCTTACTTGAATTTCAATTCCTTGATCTTTGAAACTTTTCTTTTTACTAGTAAAGTTGATTAGCACAGGGCTTACAAATTCATCTGCAACATCAGGATATTCACCTACAAACATGTAAAAAAGGTAAAATATTTGAATAAAATAAGGCTTAATAATGCACTTATACTAATAATATAAACAATTTTTTTAGTTTACTTTAGTTATATTAGCTTCCAGTTTGGAGGGCTAGTATGGGATTGACCTCGTAACTTTGAATCCTGATCATTGGATATGAATTATACCTGTCCTACTCCCCTTTCTAAAATTCTGTTACAACACTAATGTAAAAGCATTTCTCCTATATTGCCAGATCTAATTTTCACCAAGCCAACTTATACGACAGATCTTTGGTAGGATTAAATTTCAGAACCAAAGCCCTTAGACTTCGAAGACAAGATCTTACCTTAAGGCACAGACATGACCTCACCCCTTTTTTTTTAAATTATACAAATTATTAAGTATTATTTTATAGTTGGCGATAGAGAAAGATAATAATATTAATAATGATCAACTAAAATTTAGCGATATATCAATAAAATGTTTTTTTAAAATTAATATTTTTTTTCCTATTACTGATCTCTAGTACGTCACTATTATTTATTTTTCCTTTTGTGAACAGGAATGTAATATAAAGATTTTGAAAAAGACAAAACTTCTCTCTTTTCTATAATTAGTTCAAATGGAAATTGTTCTGTAGTTTTACTTTCAGATGTAACGAGGAAATATTTTACATTTGATATATTAGTTTCTCTATTTCAATTTGATTCTGAATTTCGCTGAACAAACTTGTCGAAAAATAGCAAATCGATTTTTTCCCTTTCTAATTGGCTTCAAAGTTTAAAGAAGTTCCACTGGAACTAATGTCTTCCTCAGCATATAACTATGCATCAAATATACTAAGTTCTTCATTAATATATCACATGGAGTTTCAAAATGGAAAGGTATACTTAGAGTACTTCATTGCTAATTGTAATCAAACACAAATTAAATTAACACTAATTAACACATAAATTTAAGATATGATCATTTTAAAAGCAAAGAAACTAGTATTATGACAAAACATTGCTAATATTTGAATTTAGTACTAAAAAGATTCTATCATTTTGTAAAGAAGTAACTTCTTTCCAATAACTTACCAGTAATACGACTGATGATAATACTGGAAATGTACCCAACTGTCAGTCCAATTAATAAGCCGAATGGTGCGTACCACATGTAAGATATCCTGTACAGTGGGAAAATGGGCCTAAACATAAAATAATTAGAGATTATGACTACATTTTTTTCCTTTCATAGTTCATTTGTTTTCAGAGATTTAAAATGCAATTACAAGTGCAAATCACATTTGTTACAATTTTTGGAAATGAACTAAAAATAACTTAAATTTTTTGTTAGGCATTAATTCTAAGCAAATTATTAATTAAAAAAAAATATTTTTCAGAATTTTTCATAGATGTGTACTATATTTGGTTCCTTTAGTCGCATGATATACTACTGATCACATAAAGAAATATTCATTAAATGAATGTCATGCCTATAATAGTCTGGCAGTAGTCTAGGTTTTCACTTTTTGATGAAATCCTGAACAATCTAAGGGTCTGCTGGAAAAAGGACGTTGGCATATTTCAAACTTGGCTGTAGGACAAATATCTCTCTGATTGCAGAATAGAAATCTGCCGAATCGAAGGTGGCTCTTTCAATCTTATCATTAAAATGAGATGATATATAATTTCTTCATTATTGATGACTTCTTCTGCTATCTAAAAATAATTATATAATACCTTCTTTTAATTTCTTGTATGTCATTTCACTGAAACAATTCTATTGAAAAAAATACAGGATACTTTTATGCTGTCATTGTCAAAATTTAGACTAGGCAGCCTTCAATTCAGCCTCGGGAATATCATCAACGCTAAGATAAGAAACAATTAATATGATATATTTTTACTTTTGTGTTTGAAAAGAATTCTCCAGCTTATAGTGGGCCCTTAATTTCACTCCTAAATTAGATTATTTAAGAAAAGAAATAGATATTTTCAGAGGCTTTATTATTCATAATTTCAATTAAGGTCGTCAAAACTGTAATTAGAAATATTATTTCCAACATTTGCATAATATGTTCATGCTTTTATTCTAATATTTGTGATATAATCATAGCACTAACCAGCATATTTTTTATTTAGTATCTTACACACTATAGGTTTGATTAAAGGCTAAGTTGTTGACCTTTTTTTACTTCTAATATGATATTTCCAAACATAATAGAACATTGTAAATTAGACGTAAATTACAAATTCGACGGAAGTGTCATTTGAAATATGACTTTGCGTATTTTCTGTTTTTCCAATATTAGAATTGCATATCACAAAATAATTTTGTTCTTCTGACATTTTTTAATGTTTGTATTGATTATAAGATGCCTTGAAAATATTTGAATACTAGGTAGATATAAAAAAATATCGTTCTCTTCAATATAATAATATAGACAGACCAAAAGTCGGAAATGGGATTTTCACCATCTCTTTACGTTGCACTTCATCAATGCATTTTACCTGCTAAGAGATTTTAACTAGATGTAAAATTAAATAGGATGAAGTTCCAAAGTAATCCTATTGTATTCTTGATGTAACTTTTCTTATGTACCTTTCTTTAATAAAATAGTATTTTATTATATTAGCATGCAGTTTTTCCAGAACTATTTGCCATTAAATAAAAAACTAACTTAAAAAAATTATTAGTGTAAAATTTATTTTAATAATTAAGTTTGTTTTACTAACTATATTTTAAATTTTTATTTTTAAAATTCAATTAAGCATAGTTTTTCTTTGTAGTATTCTGAAAGAAATTTTAGTAATTTTATTTACTGGAAAATGTTAGCTTCATTTAGCTATAAAATTGAAGCAATATTTAAGAAGTCGGAAAGAAATTTCCATACAACCTTTGTAAATTAGCTATATATAGTTCTTTCAATTTGATTTATATTATATAGTGACTTATCTTTCTTATATGTTTCTATAAGAGTACACATCAATGTGATAAGGAATTATGGGCTTTTGTTTATTTTCACAGCCTCGCAATGAATCACCAAGAAATATAAAACATCGCCGACCATCTTGAATAAAAATTAACATCTTATATATAATGGAGTTTTCTAATCTTGACGTAATCTGTAAATCGTCAAGTAAACATTTTATCTATATGATCTTAGTGTATTCTCAAAATTGCTAAGTAAACTAGGGCCGTAAAAATAAACAAGTAAAGAATTTTGCAATTGATATCAACAAAATGTAAATCTGCTATACATATATATATATATATATATATAAAAAACGTTTTTTTATATAGATAAAAAATCTGCTTCGTTTATATAGATATAAAACGTTTTTTTTTTTTTTTTTTTTTGTAATTCACTTCGAAAATTTCAGACACTTCTTCAAACCCAATAAGAAGGAAGAAATAATGTTTTTTCAACAAAATAAACTTCTAATTTGCATGTCTAATTTTACCAAAACAAATAAAAATGGGTATAATTACGGATTTTCTGTTCTTATTTTGGGAATAGCAGATGTAGTAGTGAGCGTTGAAGTTTCTGGAAGCATTGACATCATAGTAGCACTAAGAATGGATGATGATGTTGTATTAAACAAAGAAGAATTTGCAATGCAGCCTTCTGTAGAGAGTGGCAAGATCTTTGGTCTTACTCTTCTGGCTGATGCTCCAAAACTAACCCAAGCTGTCATACACAGGCTAGACAAAAGTCCAATTAAGGCTCCCTGAAATTAAAGATATTCAAATATTTTGCAGATATATATGATATTCCCAATGTAGTGCAACAAAACAACTCTTAGATCAATTAAGCTCAACCTGAAGTTATTGTTTCAAACTATTCTCGATTCTCATTTTTCAGAATAACAAAATTTCTCTTTCTCTAATTTAAGTAATCTCTCTCTTTCTCAAAATTTCTCTACAGAACAATAAAAGGATTCGAAATGAAATAACACTTTCATTAACTAATGCGGTAACATTGTTATAGTTTCAAAGTTATTTATCTCACTGATTTTTCACGATTTCAAGATTACGCTTTGAACCTTTTATTGAAAACATTTAAGTGCAAATCAAATTTAATAATATTTTAAAACTTGAAAACATTCTCTCAATTTGACAACGATCTCTACGAACATCTGTACTGATGTTGCAGCGATATTCCTGGTTCCCATTTAAGTTTTTCTTGGATATCTTTAAAACACCCCAGTTCTCACACTACTCACTTATATCAAATTATAGAATATAAAATTCCTTACATTTTCAAGATTTTATTTTTCTTTAAGTTTTAATATTTTTTTCAAATATGGTTGCTTTTCGTTTTCAGTAATTTACGCCCCCTCTCAGATTATCAAATCCACATTTTACCAGCATGAAAAACACTTTTAAGAATGTGCTTTCAGTTAAAAAACATTCATAGTTGCAACACCATTTGTTATTTTTTTATTAATTTTTTACACTTTCCAACAGCTCTCCGTCTCTCTATATTTTTGCGATTTTCACCTATTAAACGTCGTTTGGGACCCCATGTTCTATGGGTGATTCTTTATCTTCTTGATGCCTACTATCACCCCTCTGAATTTGTCGGTCGAATTCGTCAACACCCTGTATATATATATATATATATATATAGTATAAATATTATAAACTTAAATACTATAAGTTATATAAAATAATAAGTAGTTACACTAAAGAAATAAAATTTTGTATATATATGCATATTTATAGATTTTAATAGAAGTCAAATGGATTAAAATAAGACTTGGGTAAGTAATTGGAATCAGGAAAAGAAAGTCAAGGGCTGTGAACCATGAATACATTCAGAATTTTCTACAACCTAAATCCTATTTACTGCTCTTAAATATCATAGTACAGTAAGTGGGTAGCAATGATATGTTCATAGCAGTCAAACTTGCTACAGGAAGGGATTTTTTCTTTACCTTTTCGCCAAACTAATTTTCTATTTCGGTCAGTTTTTCTCTTAGGATAATCTCCTGTGTGACAACCTAATAATGATAAAATTAAATTCTACCTTTAGTTCTATGTAGTTTCTCAAAGGTTGCATTAATCAATAGGTGGAGTCGTATTATAATAATTTCCTTACCCATGGACGAGCACAATTGCATTATATAAAAAAGAGAATTGATCAAAAAGAACTCATCTATAAAAAATCTAGTGTTTTTTGAAAATTCATGTTTATTTTAATTTTTGAACTACGCTTCTTTTTATACATTACACTTTATTTAAGGAAATCGAGAAAACTTTAAAATACCTTGGTAGATGATTCAGCAAGGATATGATATATTTATCGTTGCATTCAGAGGAAGTTAAAAAGTAAAACATTTATTGATAAATTAATCTTTTCTTGTAAAATATTGTGCAACAGGTCATGTTATTTGGACATATAAGATCTTCCGACAAGTGTCTCCTACCTTAACCTTTCAACTTGCTGAGAGATTCTTTTTTCTTATTTTTCTTCGAATTTTTACTTTTTTGGTATTTTGATAGTTGCTACCTAAATTTAACTATCGTTCCAAGAGGCTTGTTTCTAGCTAATCTATTCTGCTACATTAGAAAAACTGTTGTAAATTATGACATATAGTTAAATGATTTATTTTCGTATTTGTTGTAACAGATACTAAATTCTTGTCTCTGAAGATTATAAATTTGGGAGACTTTGTAAATTAATTTATTTCAAAGATAAGAAAAATAAGTAAAAACAGAACTTATGGACAATGTATTGTTACATAATATTGTGAAAAACATTTGCTTATGCGTGCTGCAAAAAATTACTTTTTCATTTGTCCTGGTGGTGAGCATCCCAAGTAGAAAGACAGCAAGAATCGGAGCTCCGCACATTCCATAGACAGTGAAAGCCGCCTGAATTAAGTTGCCTAAGGAGTCTGCCATAACTGTCATCAGGATGCAAAGGATACCGAAGAAAAGAGCTAGGTGGGAAAAATTGATTCAAATCTGATTGAGTTTTATTGTAATAATATAAATGAAAACATTTAAAGATCATTAAAAAAGATTGATTGCTTGAGATCTAAAAAGATCATTATAAAAAATCCCAAACTATGCTTTCTGAATCCAGAAAGAATCACCTAAAGCGGAAATCTTCTAAATATACATATTTCTCTAAATTTCATTTTGTTTTTTCATTAATAAATATTTATGATTGAATGGTGAATCATTTTTCTGTTAGAAAGGACACACAACTATAAAACAGTTTAGGAAACGACATTTTAGATAAGAAAATAACATAATCTTCCCTTATTGGTCAATATTCTCCTCTAAAATGTTCTTGATACTTCCAGTTTAACCCTTTAGCACACACACCCATTTTTTTAAACATTGGCACATGCGCAGGGTCATTTTGACCCAAAATTGTTAGGCCCTTACTCATTATCTTATTTGCTATTTGTATAAAAATAAAATATGGTTAGATTATACAGAAGTTTTTTTCCATGGAAATATGTTCTTATTTAAGATACAAATGCAACATTTAGTAAAAAAAGACAAAATTAACTTAGCCCATTTTTTGCATACCTTTTCTGTATTCATTTTATTTTTCATGTAAGTAGTTTTTTCCTGAATAAAAATATTGGAAAAATAAGAAAATCTACATTTTAGATATAGTTTACATTGGACTTTATTTAGAAAAAAAACGACATACGACTTACACAACTTCTTAACGACTTCTTAAACATACGACTTTGAGCATGTCTTTCATTTTTATGTACATGCTCAAAAAATACTTTTATTAATACTCATTCAGAATAAAACGAGTTATTAACATTAATTTTAAGATAATTCATTCATATTATAAAAGAAAGCATTTTATATAAGGATTTATTACATTTTTTACGAGCAGGAAAGGATTAGATCAGGTTTTCTGGAGTATTCAGAATCTGCGTTTAGTTTTGGCTTTGTATCACGATCACTCTCAAAAATTTCATGAATGTATGACGAATCATCATTCTGACTATTTGTAGGAAGACTTGCTGCAAGATGTCTGAATCTATGTTGCTAACTGACATACTCATATTATTAGAAGAATCTGAAATGCTAGCACACACCGAGGTCAATTTGATCCCAACCCTCTTGTAAAAATTGGGAAATATTCTTTCGTTGATTTATGTTGTTCTAATCTCCTTTTTCTTCTTGCTCCTCTATAAATGTTTAGGAAGTAACAAGTGTTTTATAAATTTCAAGAATTTCTAAACAAAAGAGAAAAGATGGAACCAAAAACACCCCGTGCATTTGCTGACGGATTAAAGTATATGCTTTAAATATTGTAATTCGTAGAGACGATAAGTAGCATGGTTGGAGAGAGAGTTTCTCTACGATATTACAAAATACAAAATCAGGAATTAGAAGTAATTCGTAACAAATGTATTTAATTATATGCGAAACATTAATCGGATAAGTAGCATGGTTGGAGAGAGAGTTTCTCTACAATATTACGAAATACAAAATCAGGAATTAGAAGTATTTCGTAACAAATGTATTTCATTATATGCGAAACATTAATCGGATAAGTAGCATGGTTGGAGAGAGAGTTTCTCTACAATATTACGAAATACAAAATCAGGAATTAGAAGTATTTCGTAACAAATGTATTTCATTATATGCGAAACATTAATCGGATAAGTAGCATGGTTGGAGAGAGAGTTTCTCTACAATATTACGAAATACAAAATCAGGAATTAGAAGTAATTCGTAACAAATGTATTTAATTATATGCGAAACATTAATCGGATAAGTAGCATGGTTGGAGAGAGAGTTTCTCTACAATATTACGAAATACAAAGTCAGGAATTAGAAGTAATTCGTAACAAATGTATTTTATTATAGGCGAAACATTAATCGGATAAGTAGCATGGTTGGAGAGAGAGTTTCTCTACAATATTACGAAATACAAAATCAGGAATTAGAAGTATTTCGTAACAAATGTATTTCATTATATGCGAAACATTAATCGGATAAGTAGCATGGTTGGAGAGAGAGTTTCTCTACAATATTACAAAATACAAAATCAGGAATTAGAAGTAATTCGTAACAAATGTATTTCATTATATGCGAAACATTAATCGGATAAGTAGCATGGTTGGAGAGAGAGTTTCTCTACAATATTACGAAATACAAAATCAGGAATTAGAAGTAATTCGTAACAAATGTATTTTATTATAGGCGAAACATTAATCGGATAAGTAGCATGGTTGGAGAGAGAGTTTCTCTACAATATTACGAAATACAAAATCAGGAATTAGAAGTAATTCGTAACAAATGTATTTTATTATAGGCGAAACATTAATCGGATAAGTAGCATGGTTGGAGAGAGAGTTTCTCTACAATATTACGAAATACAAAATCAGGAATTAGAAGTATTTCGTAACAAATGTATTTCATTATAGGCGAAACATTAATCGGATAAGTAGCATGGTTGGAGAGAGAGTTTCTCTACAATATTACAAAATACAAAATCAGGAATTAGAAGTAATTCGTAACAAATGTATTTCATTATAGGCGAAACATTAATCGGATAAGTAGCATGGTTGGAGAGAGAGTTTCTCTACAATATTACGAAATACAAAATCAGGAATTAGAAGTAATTCGTAACAAATGTATTTCATTATATGCGAAACATTAATCGGATAAGTAGCATGGTTGGAGAGAGAGTTTCTCTACAATATTACGAAATACAAAATCAGGAATTAGAAGTATTTCGTAACAAATGTATTTCATTATATGCGAAACATTAATCGGATAAGTAGCATGGTTGGAGAGAGAGTTTCTCTACAATATTACGAAATACAAAATCAGGAATTAGAAGTAATTCGTAACAAATGTATTTAATTATATGCGAAACATTAATCGGATAAGTAGCATGGTTGGAGAGAGAGTTTCTCTACAATATTACGAAATACAAAGTCAGGAATTAGAAGTAATTCGTAACAAATGTATTTTATTATAGGCGAAACATTAATCGGATAAGTAGCATGGTTGGAGAGAGAGTTTCTCTACAATATTACGAAATACAAAATCAGGAATTAGAAGTATTTCGTAACAAATGTATTTCATTATATGCGAAACATTAATCGGATAAGTAGCATGGTTGGAGAGAGAGTTTCTCTACAATATTACAAAATACAAAATCAGGAATTAGAAGTAATTCGTAACAAATGTATTTCATTATATGCGAAACATTAATCGGATAAGTAGCATGGTTGGAGAGAGAGTTTCTCTACAATATTACGAAATACAAAATCAGGAATTAGAAGTAATTCGTAACAAATGTATTTTATTATAGGCGAAACATTAATCGGATAAGTAGCATGGTTGGAGAGAGAGTTTCTCTACAATATTACGAAATACAAAATCAGGAATTAGAAGTAATTCGTAACAAATGTATTTTATTATAGGCGAAACATTAATCGGATAAGTAGCATGGTTGGAGAGAGAGTTTCTCTACAATATTACGAAATACAAAATCAGGAATTAGAAGTATTTCGTAACAAATGTATTTCATTATAGGCGAAACATTAATCGGATAAGTAGCATGGTTGGAGAGAGAGTTTCTCTACAATATTACAAAATACAAAATCAGGAATTAGAAGTAATTCGTAACAAATGTATTTCATTATATGCGAAACATTAATCGGATAAGTAGCATGGTTGGAGAGAGAGTTTCTCTACAATATTACGAAATACAAAATCAGGAATTAGAAGTAATTCGTAACAAATGTATTTCATTATATGCGAAACATTAATCGGATAAGTAGCATGGTTGGAGAGAGAGTTTCTCTACAATATTACGAAATACAAAATCAGGAATTAGAAGTATTTCGTAACAAATGTATTTAATTATATACGAAACATTAAGATGAATGCTGTTTTCAAAAATGATGTTGCTCAAAATGCTTATATTTTAAGAAAATACAAAAGCAAAGCTTTGCATCGATTGCTTTTGACATGACATTTTTATGCACTCTTCATTTTAATTTCCTGACAAGAAATTATTTTAATTACATAGTAAAATGGTGATTTGAAGCATTTGAAATAAAATTAAAATCAATAAAAGAAAAACAAAAGAAAACGTATGTTCACCAACTTAAAACTTTGGCAAAGAGCGTCATCGTTTTTTCCGAATATCTTTTGTACTTGAGAAAAGGTTTCACTAGATCTTGTATGGTGACAGCGGACAGAGAATTCATTGCGGATGATACCGTGCTGAGAGCAGCACCGAACACTCCACAAATGCAAAGACCAGGCAATCCAGGAATGGCACCCAGGACATTTATCATATAGTACGGCAAAAGCTGAAAATAAAAATAAAATAAATAAATAAAAAGTTATCGAATCAAAAAATATAAATAATAGTATATTACTTAAGTGTATATATAATTTACTGTGAGCTTAAATTTGCTATTTATTTGTTTGAAAAGTGTATCTGGATCAGTCTTGAGATTGATTCTAGATGAAAGTATAATTCAGAAAATTTCATCGACTCTTAGAATTGCTTAATCTCTTAGAATGGGCCTTTATATCTTACATAATATTCCAGTTTACTTAGTTCAAACTTTTCTAATGTATAATTTTAACATTCTTATATTTACTATGCTAATTCCCAAACTTTCAAAATTTCCTTTGTGATATTTTGTTGTTTGTGATAATTGAGTAGGTTTTTATCAATTTCATGAGCATAATTTAGTGAAATAATTTAAGAATAAAATGTCTGCAAAATATGAAATATCCGCGGAATAACATCTTCTATAGATCAAATTTTAAAAAGTGATTTCAAAAATCATTACTAGCGATATGACCGGTATATCAGTTCTATTTTAAATATCTTTATTTAATTATTATTTTTTTTTTCAAATTGCTTGATACCATATCTATCAAAAAAATTGCAAAAAAAGTTCTTCTATATAATCTAACCATATATATATATATATATATATATATATATATGCTGTCATAGAAAGTACTTATTAAACGCATTGTTATTTTAACTTATAAAAAAACTGAAGTTAATTTTAAAAAATTTAAAATTCTTGATTTTATAGAAAAAAAAAGCTTTAACTTTTTTTTAAATCGGAAGATGAAGGAAAATCTAATTTATAGAGGGGAAAATCCACTTAAATTAATCATTTACACGGGTATTTAATTGAACAATTTAAATAAAATTCTTCTTGACATAAGAAATATTAAATTCACAAATTTGAATTTTGGCGCAGTATGTAAAAGCTCAAAAATAATACAATAAATTAATCGATATTTTAATATAATTTTATAAAGGTTGAAGAATTATTACACATTTATCATGATAAAATATAGATATCGCTTAACATTTTAGGAAACTCACGGTGTTATTATTTTGCATTCTCCTCACTAATACTTTTGGTTCCTCTATATCTGTTTAATGCCATTACGTTAATGGAATGATGATACGTTATGGAATTTTTAAAATAATCCTTTAAAATAATCCTTAAAATAATCCTAAGTAAATTATTGAATTATCAAAGTTCCAAAATTAACTTCACGTTTACTCTTACTTTTTGAAAGAGTATGTTAATAGAGCATTTATCCACATAAAAAACTAAATAACGATTAAAAATAAATGATAATGATCTCTATCTGTATTAAAAATGTCTAATGTTTATGCATTTTGCTTGTTTATCTTTGTGATCCTGGAGCTTTACAGTTCAGACAGTTCAATTTACAAATATCAAATGTTGTTCAAAATTGCTTTCCCTTGAAGCGTTTTAAAATGCCCATGCTTTAAAACCTGAAAATAAGATATGAAGTTTTCCAATAATAAGTTCCAAAAATAATATTTAATAAATGAGATCTTTTTAAAATGATACCAATTACATTATTATGCGATTATTTTCCTCAATTTTATTTTATGGTAAGAATTTCAGATAATGTTCATTACGTCATCAAATATTAATCACTTAATTTTCTTTCCATTCTTGATAGCTAAAGTATAAAATGTAGTCAAAAATTTAGACGCTTAATTCCCCCCCTTTGTTGAAAGGTAAAGTAGAAAATTTCGCCAAATATCTCATCGCTTAATTTTCTTCCTATTTTTGAAAGCTAAAGTAGAAAATTTTATCAAATATATAAAAACTTAATTTTCTTCCCATTTTTGGAAACTAAAGTAGAAAATTGCGTCAAATATTTAATCGCTTAATTTTCTTTCCATTTTTGAAAGCTAAAGTAAAAAAGTTCTTTAAATATTTACACAGTTTACATGAGGAACAAGAATGTGAAATTTCAATAATGAGAAAACCAATGTGGAAACTCAGAATTTATATTTTGAATAGTGTTCCGATATCATGAAACTTGATTCCATTAGGAATGCTTATTTATTCAATAAATAGAACAAATGTAAAGGTGTTGAAATAATTTGGCTTTAAAGTCTACGAAAATTTGATGTTTGAAAATACTTTGTAGATGGAAATAAGAACATTAAACTCAATTATAACACGAACATTTACTCAAATTAAAACACAGCAAATATTCCCAGGAATTAATTTTTCGCCAAATATGACTGGTTTATACAAGAAAATTTTTTTCTCAATGGATCATTATGTGTTGTAAAGACATATTAGCACTGAATTTTATCCCCTTTGTATTCTGCTTATAGAGAAAGTCACTTAAGATAGTTTAATCATTAATAAAAACTTAAAGAAGTTACGGTGATTTCGGTATGATTCCCATTGTAAAAAAGGAATGATTCATAATCGTTAGTAAATTATTCAAAAGATAGGTATTATTGTAGCATTATTATAATGAAAATATATTGTACCTGATCTGCAGCAGATATGGGTTTGTTAGGAGCTGTAAGGGGGTCACATTTATTGTAATGTGCGTAGATCACAAGGCCAACAATATAGGTGAAGCCGTGAAACAAAGTGTAAAAAGCAATGCCCAAATAAAGTGTTCTGAAAATGGGTATTCACAATAAATTAATGAAAGATGCTCCTCTACTGTTCAAATAAATATATTTTATACCAATATAAATGATTATTATTAGAATTCAAATTAACTTTAATGTAAACAGTTCATACCTGTAACATCATTAAAAATGTATAAGATTTACATTCGAGAGCCATTATATCATCAACCAAATACTCGAATTTGAGAATTTGATTAATCTCTAAATTTTAGACTTCTCTGAGTCCTAAAGGAAAAGTGTATTTGAAATTATATTTGTTTATTGGCTTACCTTTGTATAAACATGCCTTAATATACAGATGATTAAAATTTCTGCCGTGATTCTATCATTATATGTAATTTATGTTTTTGTAGAATACTTGGATTATATCTGTTCAAAATCTGACATTCTGCAGCTATTTTTATTAGCGCATATATTGACTCAATTACTCAACCAATGAGAATTGTCTCCTCAAAACCTTTCAGTTTACTCCAATAATTAACTGTATATTCTCTCATAAATTTTAATAAAATATTCTTTCTCTAATAAGTGTATGTTTGAACTACTAGTCATATGTATTCAACATTAATGAACACCATTTGCCTGAGGAATGCTATCTTTGTCATTGTTTCCAGTGTCGATTAATTGCTGAGATGTGCTTAAAATAAAATACCAATAAAACTAATGTATATTTTGTACATCCTTTTCTAGTCTTATTAAAATCAAAATTTGACACGGAACTAGTCACAATAACACATACCAAATTGTATATATTTAACTCACTGTGTATTTGAGTTATATCGTTTACTTGCTTGTAAAAATACAATTCTATAGAAGATCAACTTTTTGACTCATTTGGTTCCAAATTTTATATATATATATCTACATTTTAGATTTTAAATAAATTTTATCCATTTAGCTTTATTCGTTTTAATTTATATTCGGATAACCAGACAGATAGATTTTTCTTAGTGTATTTCTTTCAAATTTCGATCAAATCTTGAAATTTCTAATAAAGATCATATACCAAAGTTCATCCATCTAGCTCAAAACTTTTTGGAGTTATTTTTGTCACAGACAGGCATGATGCCGAAACTCTGTTTTTCGAACTGAGAGAGATCTGTACAGTGAAGATTCGTCAAAATCACGAGTTCGAATTTTTTTTTTTGTTAATTATAATACTTCCTCTTTAAATACTTAATATAGAAAGTAAAAAGTGCTAAAGAAGCTAAAAGAAAATGCTAAAGAAAACTAAAAAAAAATTATTATGTAATTTTTATTCCTAGATTGCGGAGCTGCGTCAAAACTTGAACCAAATACTTTGTTGATTTGATTATCTATTAATCCATCCATAAGCAGAAGAATCATGTGTAATTCGTATCATAAATCCCACAAGTCAAAGAGAAGAGCTATATGGCGAACATCCAAACAAAACCGTCTAAGCCATTGAGATCAAAATTATGTTATCGTATCGAGACGATAACATTCCTGTAAACGTTTGATGAAAATAAGTCAACGAATTTAAAAATCGTTTTAAAATAATTGCTCACTTTACAGTTCATAGTTTTAACATTATTATGTGAAAAGGCATTTCCATTTCTAAATAGTATAGTTTTATATCTTTGTAATCCATCAAGCTAAAAAAATGAAGAATGCATCAAGCTAAAATCAGAATAAAGTTATTAATATATGCACACTGAAAATTTAAATAAATCCTTTTTTTATAACTTTCAGAAAATTTTTCTTACTTTCGACAGCGGGAAATGTTTTTCAATGTAAGCAATCTCTGAATCTGAATTTGATTTGCACCAAAGGTTATTAACGACATAATAAAACCTTTTAAAAAGACATTCCAAATTGTATATCTCTCAGTTAGATTTAGGCTAAACCTGAAAAAGGCAGTAAAAAAGATTAGTAAATCTAAAGAACTCACAACATTATTTCATAAACATATTTTTCAGATATAATCAAAATCTATCAGTAATCTTGAAATATTCAAATAATTTCTTTAGATAAAATTGTAAGGAATATTAATGCATTTAGATTTTAATTCTTAATTCCGTCTTTTTGTTACATAGATTGTATTAATAATTGGTGCAATTATTAATTAATTCTCCAATTATAAGAATAATAAATAATAATTAATAAAAATTTACACCAATTATAACAAAAATTATTGTTATAATTGGTGTAAGCATTGCACATTCTGATATGAATTTAAAATAAACGATAAATAATTAATTTATTCAAACATACTTGGGAATGAATTTAGCAAAATGGAATCTTTTAACACACACACACACACGCAGAGAAATATATATATATATATATATATATATATATATATATATATATATATATATATATATGTATATATATGTGTGTGTGTGTGGGGAAAGGCATTAATACGAAAATATATTTATTATAATTAAAGGACAAAACATTACTATACTAACATAAAACACATAAAGATACATGAGCGTGAGCTGTACGTCTTACAGACTCACTGCCCAACTCTCGTCTGCCAATAATGGCGGGTAAACATCACGTGATTAATGACGTGACGCAACATGGCGCCATACAGGATACGAGATCTGTCAGCACTTCACACACACACACACACACACACACACACACACACACACACACACATATATATATAATACTAAGGTTCGTGGCAGGCATAGAAATCGCCTCTTGTTAAGGAATGGTAGCAATCAAATGTAAACATATCGAGGTGCGAAAATTTCAGCAAACTGCTTTATTCAGCGTTTTTACAGCTTCACCTAATTTAACACTTCGCTAATTAAATAAAATTATTATATTAAAATGTTGCTCGCCGTGTCAAATGCTTTATTCAGTCAGAAGCTGTGAAATAAATTAAAAGATAAGCATCAGTCTAAAAATTTTTTAATCGAGAATGGAAATGGTCTTGACAATCATTATGGATACTCTGATGGTTTCCTGTGGAAATGGAGGACTTTCAAACTTATTAAGATAACCCAAAAGTGTTTGGCATTATCTTAAAATTAAAAAAATTACTTTGTTAATAATATTGATTTCATTTCTGTACAGTTTTTTTTCCTTTTACTTTTGATAAATTCTTCCAGTTTCATTTTTAATGTCGCAATGCTTTTAATGTTAGGTTTGGTTTGGAAAAAGCTGTCTAAGAGTAATGCTAATTTCAGTTGCTTGTTTAATGTTATGAAATTCAAACTCATGCATCAAAATAGACAACCGCGTGCTTTCGTCAGTGTTAAAATTAAGATAAAATTAAGATTCCGAAATAGGATTTTCGCTTTCACTTATATTTCATAATTTATACACTTTTAATTTGTGCCCATAATAATTTATTGCAGAATGATTTAGTTAAAGTCATAATTTTAAATCATATAAAGCAAACTGAAATTTAAAAAAAAATGCATTTCACATTAATCGTTTAATAGCCTAAAAAAATATAATCTTGGAGACCATGCTGGTCACCAAAGCCGGCTAGTTCAACATAATTGTCCTCGATCTTTATTAACATTTTACATTTTCCAAGACAATAATATTACTTTTAATAAAATAACGTGAGTAGCTTTTACGACTTCTTAAAATTTCCATAATCTATTTATAATTATAAACCTATGGTTCCACGATGCTTTTTTAAATAGCCCAGAGAAGCAAAATTTTATTGCAGAGATATCTTATCATTCTGCCTTAATATAATCTTCTTATCAATGCTTTTTGGTTCCATCAGTTTCAAAAATTTAACAAGGAATTTAGAATGCTGATTTGGTTCGCAATTCTTTTTATTTCTATTATATTCGAAATGAAAAATAATAAATTCTTTATTATGAAGCTTCTGGAAAATTCGAACTAAATTTTCAACATCGATTTTTCCTTTTCCATGAATAAGAATATTTTTTTTTCATTTTCAGTTACATATATACATATCCTTTGATGATGATCCATAGAGTGAGGGTATTCTTTTGTGGCTCTAATATGTTTATTATAATTCTCAAAGAAAATTTTTGAAATTTTATTCCAAATTATATTTCTTGTAAAAATTGGATTCATAAAAGAGGATTTTACCCTGGCACAACAATTCTGCCACCTTCATAACCAACTCTGAAAACTTCGCTGAATCCAATATTCGAAAATCCTGTGATAAGAACTGCGAAGATTCCAATGAACATGAGCAACGCTTGGAACAAATCAGTCCACAGCACAGCTTTCATCCCTCCCTGAAATACAATTGCATTAAGCATCAAAACTTATTTCATTCAACTCTTTATCAGACCACAGATGAATTTTCATAATTATTTAGTTCAGTTTCAGTGTCAGTCATTCTGATATACACCTTATGACAATCTACACTTTTTAGCCCTGCTTTATAATTAATTAATAATAAATAAGTTTTATATGAAGTGAATATTTACTGCTTTCAGTAATTCATAAGAATTACGCAAATTTTTGAGAGGAATGCTACTTACCAAAGTACAATAAAAAGTGCAAACCGTACCCACAGATAAAACAGATGTCCATGTAGATAAATTCGTCGCAGCACTTAAAGCGAGAGCTGGGGCGTATAAAACTATAGGCATATAAAGAATCTGGAAATAAAATCAAATATATGAAAAATAATTTTTTCATAATCCATTTTTTCTGAAATTAGAAGTGACTTCATGTGGAAAAGACGGCCAACCACATATAAGAGGAGAGCTAAGAAATAATAAATGAGATATCCATTCTTTTCCTATTTTCGTAATAAATTTAATTTTTACTCATAAGTGATCTGTTTTAAAGTGTATTTATAATGCAAATAAAATTCTAAAGTGTGTTAATATTTGAAACTAAATAATAACTTCGTTTAGATACTGCAGAATATTAAAAATTCCACTTCTTTTCTAAGAATTGATAGCTTACCTATGCTTAGTGATCAGAGAATTTTAAAATTCAATTTTGCTGAGGTTTTAATATTCAGAAATACTATATTTCAGTTCAGTATCTTACAACATTAAAGGTGATTAGACTTCAATTGAATAGCCAATGGGATGATTCTAAAAGCTCTTACCTGTCAGAAAGGAACTGAGGCAACTAGTGCATTTTTCACATTTTATTCACACACAGCAGGAAACAGAAACACACAGCATTTATACAGGAAAGCGCGCAAAGACAATAACATGACATTACCACGTGCAAAACAAGACTCTACAACGGACACAGCAATACTTTTCAAGATAAGCAAAACCCAGAGGGGGACACAGCGCCCTTGGTCAGAAAACTTTGGACCTCGAGGGGTGTAAATAAAGTTTCAACAAAATAAGTGCAAGCACAATCCATTGTTATCATCTAAAAGTTCTGCATCAGATTAGTGCATCAACAAGCTAAGAACCAAACGAATTGAAAGTCATCAATTAGATTAACCATCTAGACATTCGCTAAATGGATTATTCATTCATCAAACTCATGAAAACGAATATTATATAATCACATAAAACTACGATTTTGAAATCATTTTGTTTCATTTGCAACTCTGCATATCACCTACATGAATTAATGTAACGTTTCGCATTATTCTTGAACTCTTACGGCCAATAAAAAGAATTTTATTTTTGTCATTAATAGGTCATTTTTATATGAAGGACAATCATGCTGGAAGAAAAACTGCTCAGTTTGAACAAACTACAATTATTCCTTAGTCAGATCATGGCAAATACGTTTTACATGAAAATTTATTTTAAAATCTTGAAGCACCTACCACGAGAAAAATTTCTCAGATTGAATAAACTTTAATTGTTCATTAGTCAGACCATGACAAACAAGTTTTACATAGAAATTTGTTTTAAAAATTTGAAGCTTCTACCGTCAGAGAGGAATATTATGAAACGTTTGAGAACAAGAGTCAAAATCATACAGAGATATGAAACGATTCAATGCCAAAGAATTAGCGGATAGCATTACGGTTAAGGTGAAGCAACATGCAAATTAACAATAGGGTAACATAAATGCCAGGAAATCCGCCCACCTATAGATTTCACATGGATAGCTTTAAAAATCCATGCAGCATGAATAAAAGAGTGCATAATCGTTTTATACAGAGTATTAATGCAACCGTATGAACTATGCAAATCAATAATTCTTGCCCTAAGCACACAAAAAAAATGGTTAAAGCACCATTCCTTGGTGAAGCATAATTTTCAAAAATCATGCAAAATTAAAAAGCGTGACGTCACATCCGGTGTAAGGATAATGAATTATATTGCACCTCAGTAAATCAAGACCTCGAACAAATCTTGTGGATCAACATTATGGGAAAGAAGATGTCCGAAATCAAAATTGAAAATCTTGTGCTGCTTCTGCAAGATAATGATGATGATTTGATCTCCCCAGATCAGCTCTGAATAAATTTTTGTCTACTTCATTTATGAAACAATTTTTCAAGAAATATTCACTTCATAAAAATTCTTTGGCTCATACTTACCACTTAACACTCCCTTTCTCATTATTGTATTGTATATAGTTGTTGTATTGTTATTTTGTGCATTATATGTAAATTTTAACAATTTTTTTTCTTCTTCATAAATTTTTCCATGTATATACATTCAACTGACTGGGAATACTGGAAATTCCCGGCACGGGATATTTTATAACACACACACACACACACAAAAAAGAGAAAGAGAGAGAGAGAATGTAAGACAAAATATGGGGAGGAAACAATTAATTTTGAAAATTAAAAATTACAACCTATAAATATACCAAAGAATTGGGCTATAGGCATGTGCCATTTATGCATAGAAAGAGCCATTCTTATAATCTTCTTAAAAATAGAGAATATCTTGATTTCTCGTACAACATGTAAATCTAGCTATATGGCTGCCAAGATGAACAAATCTGACTTGTCTGAACTTTCCCACTAAAGATATCCAAAGATATATCGGTTGGTAAGTTAGAAAATAATTTAGTTGCTCTTATGCATACTAGCTTCTCTTTTCGTATACAAACTAGCTTTGTAGAAGTGCACACGATGTTGGGTCGAGTGCGGTTAGACATTGCCTTGAAATGTGCAGTGCGCATTTTAAATAGTTACTTTTTTTTAAATACCAAGTCATAAGAGTGTAACCAATGTGCTTGTTTACATTAAACTTTATATTAGTTGTAATGGAGGAAATATCACTTATTTTTGTTTTGCATTTTTTTTTTCAAAAGAAATACGTCAAATAGTTATAATTATTTAAATGTCTTTTATGAACTGAGAGCGATGATTATTACACTACCGAATTTGTCCGATGACATATGCTTACAATTATTCCAATCCAAATGTGCTTTACAGCAATTTTTTATTGACTGAAACTTTCAACAAATATTTAACTCATTAATGTATCCTAAATATGGCTTGAAATGATAACAATTAAAGATTTATGATTTACCAGTGCATTTTGAATGCCAAAATTTAATAGTGTTGATTTAAAAATGACAATATCATTACTAACAAATCATCATGAATTTTACAAATTTATCATGCATTTTATTGATTCTCAGGAAAAATATTTCACATTTTTCGAAAAAATAATTATACTTACCGTTTGCAAAATGAACACCACAGAAGTAAAAGTTCTAGTCAATTTTCCAAATCGTTTTTCTAAGTACTATAAATATAAAAAAGAAACAGAAATTTAAAGAAAAAATATTAAAAATTTATGGTAATGCATTGTATGTTTGTATTGGAATAAACCTGAAGTAAGTCAAAAATTAAATGGTCTTTTGCAATTTCTCTTTCCAGGGTTTTGTAACACTGCTAGTATCCAGCGCCGAATTACTGTAATCCGCAGCACTTCCATGCAACATGTCATACTTAGGAAGAAATTAGGGCAATGATTCGGTGTTTGTTTGCGGAAGTCGAAATTATTCGTCGAATGTAAGCACACCAGTGACAGTTGTTTATCGAGAAACAAGATCAACGAATGGAACGAGAGTTTCAAGCAGGGAAGAACTTTATGTAAAGAAGAAAAATCGGACAAGCCATCGACGTCAAATACTGGAGACTATTTGAAAGTCATTGAGAGTATGGTGTTGGAAAGCAGATGAATTAATGTAGACGAAATCGCCAATAATTTACATATCACTCATAGTTCAGCTTATTCAGCAAGAAAGTGATACGCCCCACTGTGCCTTTTGGCCGGACTAAATAATAAGGAGTTGGAATTCGAAGTACTGTAACAACCTCCGTACAATCCAGACTTTGCTTCAAGCGATTTTCATACATTTGGATTATTGAAAGAAACACTGAGGGGAAGAAAATTTACAACTATTGAATCAATCATTGATGAGGCAAAACTAGTTATAGATACAACCGAAAAACTCTATTCCCTAGAAAATCAAAAAAACTTGAGAAACACTAGGAAAAGTGCCTTGAAGTTCAGGGTGGTTATGTGGAAAAATAATTTCTGTTTCGGTTTTTTATCATTAGTTTTTTTATGATTTTTATCACTACACTTTTTTTGCAAATGCCCCTTTACTTTTTCACTCTCCTTCGTACATGTTTCTGTAATTTTTCCAAACAGTGTCTGGTAATAAATCGATAGGAAAGACTGTTTCTCTTGTAGCTTGTGCAATAAGGAAATATCCACTTTATTAAGTCACCAGTTGCTCACTCACGATGTTCTTTCATTTCAACAAACGTACTTAGGATCTCAAACTAATCTCGTGAAACAGCTGGTTGAGAAAAAAAGTCTAATATTAAAGCAAAAAAAAAAAAAAAAACTAGTTAATTTTCTTCAAAATAAGGAAGGTATTCCTTCTTGATATCCAGGCACAAAACATTTCATCACTTTTATCCAAAATTATAATATTTGCGTCAAAAGTTTACAGATTTATGAAGCTTTTTTATCTTAATCTTTTTTTCCCAAGGAAACTAAACTGTACATCGACAACATGAACTTATTGTTAATTATCAAACATATTCTGCATTGAAGGATGCATTATAACGAATTGTCATTTTTCTTGCCCCACCAATGCACCAATAGTATAAGAGTAGTTGTCCAGGGGGGTTTCTGACTCTTGATTGTATTAGGAGGATCAAACTACTGTTTTTCGTTTTCTCAGTGGGCACCTTGGAACTATAAAATATTCTAAGCGCTTTGAAGTCTGCCCCTAGTGTTTTACAGAAGAGGCTTCACCTGATCACATTTGTTTGGGGTTCACCAGATAGAATCTTATTACCAATCCATTGTTAGTATTGGACTTCTTCAGGGAGCACAATTCAATAAACTTATTATAGCTCTTCTATATTAAGTTAGATCTCTAGGATGTACAACTCAACATGATGAATTGTATATTGTGATACAGCCTTCTTTTTACATGTAATTTTTTCAGTAAGTCTTTCCATATATAAATACTCATTCACTTGATAAAAACCCTAATATATGCAAATTCGGTGGTATACTACATTTAAAAAAAAAAAAACGATTACAGATAAGTTGATATTCTAGGTCAACACGTTTTTCTGAAAACAATAAATTAATTTTTTTAAAATATTGATTGATTAAACGAGCAAAGAGAATGTCTATTAATTTCGTAAGTAAAAATACCAAGCTATATATAACGCTAAAATTTTTAAATTATATATTCATAAATAATTTAACCCTTGCCTATCTCGGATATTCTGGATCTGATTGAAGTGCCACGATAATATAATGTGATCTGTGGCACATAACAAAATGGTCATAATTGACTTGCACATGTGCCTTTCCCAAAGAAAGTCCGTTTCCTTTTTGAGAAAAAAATCAACACAGCTATAGCTCCTTCCCCAAAAAAAGTAAGATATGCAGTAAAATTATGATCTTCCTTGCTTATTTATCCAAGGATTTTGATTCTATCATTTGATATGCCCCACTTAGGAATTAACGCTTCGTTTAGGAATGATGACGAATGGTTTTGCTCTATAAAGTGATATATAAAAAATCTTAAGTTGAATACCTTATTTTTTTTATTTTTAACACCCTGATGCCTGACCAAATATTTAGAAATACACATTTTGATGGCATTTTACTTCAAATATACTTCTTTCTTGATCAATATTTTATGTCGTGATGTATTGTTTGTGATCCTGAATGTGAAATTCTAACAATTGTTAGAAAATTTCTACAAACTATGACTCTCGTCTTAAGCTCTATATCCAAATAAATTATCTGAAAATAATAACATAATTAATTTAATATTTATTTTATTATTGAAGCATTTATTAAAAACTTTCTATCATTTCTTCAAAACTATCAATTAGAATTATTCTTTTTTTTAAGTTCTATAAATATTCAAAGTTTATAGTTAAAAATGAGAAATAACTTAATATCTCATGTAGCAAGATATTCGCAATCCTTTTCTGTCAATATTCGAAGTAATGTGTTAATTTTTAATTTTTCATCAATTACTTACTCTATCTGCCATATGTAAGATTTACACATGCTTTGCATCCAAAATTAAATTTATCTGTTGATAAATTTTACAGCCTTAGAAATCTAGAAAATTTACATTTTTGTGAATCTATTTCGGCCAAATAATTTCTTGGTAGAAGAAATTACACAACAAAAATTCATTGAGAATTAATATCAAAGATACTGCATTAGATTCTTCAGAATTTCTTCAAGACATTTAAATATAGCAACCTGGTTTTCCAATTAATAATAGTATAATCGTTAACCTTTCTTCAATATTCCATGCATAAAAGAATTTTTATTGAATATTCTACAATGAACATAATTTGTTCAAAGATTTTTAAACTGATATATAGAATTATAAATTAACTTACTGTATACTTATTACAAAAAATTGTATTTAAATTTTTCTCTACTAATAGTACATGTGTAACGTATTTATGTAAAATAAAGTATATGTAGGCCATTTGACCCAATCTTATCAGACTTGGCTAGTACATGCTTTAGAAGATGGAAATGTCCCTCTCGTAATGAATTTTTGAAATTTTGATTTGTTAAAAAACTAATTATGTAATTAGCTTAACTATATAATTTGAAATTAAAATTTGAAGTTTTTAAACTTTTTTCATAATAATTGATTAAAGCAAGGTAATTAATTGAAATTTTTAATAACTTTTATTTCGGTGAACCAACTGTAGTCGGACAGTGTCTTCATAAGATGCGCAAATTTAGCCTTTACGTAAGTATGATAGTCAATTTACGACGAATTTTTTAATAAAATCTAAAAATATATAGGCATTAATGATATAATTTCCAATTCAATTAACACTCATAAAATGGTAGACTTTAGCTTTAAAAAAATATGTTTACTAATGTTACTGAAATATATTTTACAGTTTGAAAATCTAAAGATATTTAAATTGCCTCTTTCACAAAAATATTCTTAATCACATTGTCATATCACTTACTTACTTCATATGCGGTGCATGCACCCATTTTGAAAAAGACAGGGAGGCAAACATACGACGCAGCCAATACACCTACAGGGTAAACAATGTTCGAAAAAAGTAAATGAATTCCAAACATGTACACTTCTGCTGGCGTTCCAATAACTGAAATCGCGGACAGATAGAAAGCCATGATAGAGAAAGCAACAGGTAGAATGGGCATGTTCTTTCCAGCTAGGAGGTATTCGTTCGTCGTTTTCTGTTTGCCGCCCGAAAATCGAAAGTACAATCCGATACCCGACGATATCAGAAGCATGATGGTAATCAGAATGTAATCCAAGATACCTAATGTAGCCTTTTCAAAACCCATCTTTCAAATAACTGTAAAGAGAAAAAAATATGAAATAATTGCGACAATATATGTCTCACAATGAAAAGGTATGATGTGAATGGATTGTATTGGATTTTTATGTTGCAAGAGCCAACGTTGACCATGTCGCGGCAAAATAAGTGGTAAGTGTATATTGCCATACGATCTTTTAAAGAAAACATTTCCTCAATGTTAAAATACAAACAAGGTTTTAAACTTATAAAATCAAGGCAAAATAAGTTTAAAGGACATAGATCTTAAAATTACGACCAATTACGGAAAAAATTCCAAGAAAATGTTTTGAAACCTTATATAAAATGGATAAAATGTATAGATAGCTCTTAAAAATTCAAAGATATACCTATGAGGGTATTCTCCCACCAATTCAGGCATCTCCAATGTTAATGGATTAAAAAATCGCATACAATGAGAAGGAAATTTAGAACACTGAATTAAAATGTGTAAAACTATAATATTAATATTGCAGTCTGAGCATATTGCTGCCCGCTGACCAAACAAAAGATGTTTGTGGGTATGGCGAGTGTAACTAATGCTTAGTCTGGGTAACTCTACAACTGCCCCTCTAACCGAAACAATAGTCGGTTTCATAAAATGCAATTAATTAGATTCTTCTTTATCCCAGGATTCTTGCAAACTGTAGAAAACAGGAAGTATGAGCTTGTCATAAGTGGCAAACAGATCAGTATGTGTACATGGTCGTGATAGATTATGTAGAGCCGCTTTCGCAGCGCAATCAGCCCTTTCATTTCCAGCTATGTCTACATGACTAGGTATCTAGCAGAAAAGGAAGCTGAATCCCTTTGTTAGAAGTTCTTTTAAGTGACAATGAATATCGATTGAAACAGGATGTTTGCATTTTGTAAAATGACACATTGTCTCTAAGGCGCTCTTCAGAAAGATTTCAGTTACGGGTGAGACTAGGCATTTTAATGATATATGTATACAATCATTAAAATTTTAAGTCGCAATACGTTCAGAAACTCAATAAGCTCACAACCTTTTAAACAGTTGAACCTTTTAACACCAATATTTTGAAAAGGAAAAACTTTGCTAAGTTTGGTTCACCTAAGGATTTTATGAATCTGCAAAAAGATACAACTTATTTTCACAAAGCAAAAACTTTAATTTGTAAGAATGTATTTATTTTCAAGACAATATAATTAAATTTTTAATAAGTACATTAAATTTTTAAATGAGTAGAAAAACAACATAAAAATTATATAAGTCCATTTAGAGAAACAATTTTTCAAAATTCAAACACTGCAAATTGTTGTTTTCACAAATTGAAGCACTTAATTCTTTAAACAAAATTAAAATAATAGAATATTTTGTTTCCAAAATTACACCAGCAATCAATGCATGAGACAAAATAAGGCATTTTATGCAATGTGCCATTTCCTCTGCTTCCTTAGTTCTCTCATATATGATATAAAACTATAAACATATGAAAATTATTTTTTGAGACCAACATTTATCTCTTTAATATCAACTTTTTTACTTATCATATTCGAGTTTTCGAATTTAAGTTTATGAAAGCTATAAAAAATTGATAAAGCAATTTTCTATTTTGGCATAAAATGTGTAAATAGTCAACATAGCGGCAATATATAAAAAAAGAAAGAAAAAAGAAAGGATTTCAAACTATTTACATAAAATGTTAAATTTCTTATAAATAAATTGATTCGATCTTTCGAACTCAAACAAACTTCGAAATCCAACCTGTTTAATTTTCGAACCACAACAATAAAGTTTATCTTTACCTCATCTTAATTTTATCATTAAAATATTTTGATGAAACTGTTATAGCATCTTGTAACGAAAGAATAAATATTCTATCCAATGACGTAGTATTTAAGAGATGGTAAAAGGAAAAATTATTTTAAAGAGGAAACAGACGCATTAATACCTTACAGAATATTTCAGTTTCACTTTAATTATAGATTTTTGGTTGATAGAAGATTTATTATTGTTCTTATTTTTATTTTAGTAAATATTTTTTTTTATTTTTAAGTTATTTGTATTTTAAAACTTTTCTGAATCTCTATAATAATGATTAGTTCCATATAATTTGAAAAATAGTCTAATTTCTAATTTTTAGTTTCAAACTGAATGTGATAAATTTCCTTTAGGTGCTATTTTAAATAATAATATCACAATAAGAATTGTAAAGTTCGATATTAAAAATCATTTCACAAATAATTAAATAATAGCTAACTAAATTCTTAATCTACGGTCTATTTGTATGAATAGTTTAATACACTAGTATTTAAATTAATATAATTTTAAAGAGTCTGTATTACTAATTTAAGCAATAGTATTGTTTAATGATTCAGTTTTATTGATAAAAACATATTATACATAACCAATCTGAAATAATAATTATAGTTTCAACTAAACGAAATAAACCGAAGGAGTATAAAAAAATCTAATTAATACAATTTTCTTATAAATTAAAAAAATTGGTCGAATATATTTAAAAAAACTATTTTTAGTTGCTTATGTTAGTAATTTTTAGAGTATATTAGATTAAAGCGCTTATAAAGAGTTGAATGCCAGATATTAAACAGTTGAGTGGGTTCATATAATGCTCTAAAATGTTTTCCACATGAACAATTTTCTAGTAATTTTTTTAAAAAAAATATTTTAAAATACTATTTATTATAAAATATTTTAACGAAATTACTATTTATAGAATATAGATTCAAATTCGCCTTAACCTTTTATGAATAATAAATATTCTTGTTTAGGGAAAGTATAAATTTTGCAAGATGCCTATTTTCATTAACAATGCTTTTTTAATTCCATTAAAAATATTAAATAGTAAAATAGGACAGGAAAAATAAATAGCAGAATAAAAAAATTATTATACTGTTGTGTTGAAACAGATATTTTAGTCTTTTTTTCATTTTTTAAATAAGTTCTCCTATATTGGAAAAAGAACATTAATAAGCCATTATGATATATGTATCAATTATGTTTAATATTCTTTTCATTTATATTAACATTGCACAACGTATCATTACAAACACAAACAGAAATATAATTATTTTAAATATTTTATGTAATGTAATATTTTTAAGTAATAAACAAATTTTTAATAAGAAATAAGAATATATATATTTTTTATTTTATTTAAAACGCATATTTTTTTCAACATAAATGAATGAAATATTTCTTTCTATAGAAAAGAAAAAAAGGAAACAAAAAATATTAATTGAAAAAGGGAAATAATCAAAATTAACAAAATCTCATTAATATTCTAAAACAGTACATTAAATGACGAACTATAAATACCTTTAATTTTATACGAATTCTTAATCATATTTGTTACGGCGGTTCTATTTATTGCGATAGAAAAGTGTTTTTTCGAAATAAGATTAAAATAAATTTACTGATAATTGTCAAAGTCTTCCATCCAGAATACATGCACAAAAGTGTGAAGAATTCTCATATTAGAAGAAGTAAATCTTAAGCACCTACCTGATACTTTATAGAATTTCTTTCTTAAAAAAGAATGTGAGAATAACAGAGCTCCAAAGAAATAAAATGCCTTGTAACAGGTCAACAGGTCTTCATTTCGGAGTTGTTTGCAAATTACGTCCGTTGTCCTCGCTGATTGGCTCATTTAAGGAATGAATTATTTCTTGGGTATGAATTACATAATACAAAATTTATTCCTTTGTTTGTTATAAGTTATGGCTATTTGACTGAAGTTAATGATTCCGGCAAAAAGCCGAATTATTTAATTCGAAGTATACAAAATATATTTGGTTTTCACTCAACCAAATGGATCAAAGAAGTTACAATCATATCATCTTTCATTTCTCTTTTTTCAAAATTAGAATTTTTTTTAAGCAAAGGGGAATACAAATCTGTATATTTAATTAATTCTTTTAGAATATACATGAAAAATTTTAAAGACTTATTTATTTATTAAAAAAATTATCTTTGAATTTATACGAAATTTAACATTTTATGTAAATAGTTTGAAATCATTTATTTTTTTCTTTCTTTTTTTATATATTGCCGCTATGTTGACTATTTGGACATTTTATGTCAAAATAGAAAGTTGCTTTATCAATTTTTTAATATCAAATTACAATCTCATGATTTTAGACGTGATATTTAGGGCATCTTCAAAAAAGAGTTTTTCTTTTCAGGTTTCAAGTTTGTTTATATGAATTTAAATGCATCCAAATCACAGTATATTAATAATTTCTCCTTGATAATTTTCTGTTATTTAGAATCATATTTAAGAACAAAATTTAAACATAATTGGCATAGGTCTATATTTCATACTATAAAAATACAGATGTATTTTTTACTCTTAAATGTTTAATATTGTCTATTTGGTACAATATTACCTATCAAATCTAATATTGTCTATTTGTACAGTATTATCTATTTATTCAACAATGTGTCTGATTATTAGGAACTCATTAATATTATTATTTTATGAAAGGCCTAGAGATTAGCTGCAAATAACCTGTTTATATAAAATAACAAATGAAATTAACCCCCAATTCCAATCATTGATCCGATTTTGGTTAATATCTGTTTCATATGAAAGCTCATGATATTTAGGTATGATATCAAGTGTCTTTTCCAGAGAAGTTATTAAAAATATTATTGCAATGTTCATATTTTTTGACAGAACACCACGTCAAAGTTCCTTATCACAAATACTGTACCAATTTTGCAAATCTTTATTTTATATGAAAGCTTTTGACATATAGCGTTACTGATCGCCAGTCTCTCTCTCACTGTCTTAAAATATCGATGAATAAATTCAGGCAGAACCTCAACTTTAAAAATTAAATGTTAATTGGTTTAAGTTAAAACAGAACTTTATTCTATCATGGTAAAATTTAATGGATCAAAATTGAATTCTATGGCTAGATGAGAACAATCAGTTTGGCTGATGAACAGCTGGCTGACGAAAACAGGTAGTTAGGCTTTTAATAATATGATCGTAAACAGTTCAATAAACCTCATTCATAGATATATTTTTACTTTCGAAGGAACCTTCTCTTAAAATAGCATTTCAAATGAATAAATATAAAGTTCAAGGTTCGTTTATTATTTTTTGAGAAATACGATTTCACATCTTTGATGGCATCAAACAAAATTTAGTATACTTATTTCTTAGTACCTAGATAAAATAATTGAATTATTAAAAAGAAACTCTCTATCATTTTAAAGAGGAATGAATTGGGGATAAAAAGATTTAATGCCTTTGAGCCATGATTTCGAAATATTTTAGGCAGAAAAAATTTTTTTACGCCATTTGAAAAGTTTGAACATTTGCTTTTTATTGACACCAATTTTATTTCCATACCATTTTTATTGATTTTTTTTATTAATTCTTCACTGTTAATTTATAAAATTTGTATCAATTCCTTTTTTATTAAAATTTTTTCACTGTTTAATCACATTTATTACTTGCGTACTTTTGCCATTGTTGAAAGCAAAATTTACGAAAGAATTTAATTGAAATTTCTGAGACATTTCGGTTATTTCTAGCAGATAACAATTCAGAATTACGATTAGAAATATGTACATTGTACCTTCTTAGTATTGAACATCTTGAAGTGGAACACGCTAAATTTTTCATTTACGAGCTAAACTTAGCAAGATATAATAATTTCTCATAATTTTTCTTTCAGTGTTAATGACCACGTCAAAAGTACTACGAATTTTTTTTTTTTTTTGCATTCAATCTTTTGTTATGTGCTTCAATTCGCTTGTCTATTTAAGCTGCAAAATTTTAGAATGGCTATCGAGTTCAAAGCCGATCTTCAGTCTTGCAAATATCTCTTTGGAAGGAGAAAAATCTAAAATTAGAAGTGTATCCGTCAGAAATAGTTTTTATAATTGATTCAATAGTGTTTGATGCATTTTCCTCTACTCTTCATTAATGATGCCTCTCGTGTGATGGATTTAAACGCGGTCAAACTGGTAAACTCTGATTTGCATCTCTCTTAATTTATCAAAATGGAAATGTTGACAGTCTGAGTGGGAAGTTAGTAAGGATTACGAATACATTGGAATTTTCTGGACGTTTCGTGCTGTGAGTTCTCCAAGTTTGGTTTTCTAAATTAGTTTTTTTCAGCTTTTTTAGGTAGATTCAATGTTCATTATTTATTGCAATGTTTCTTATAACAAGACTGCGAGAAAATTTCTTCGGTTCTTCTCCGACCAAATCCTTGATACTCCCGTTTTTGATCGATATCATAATGAGAAAATGTGACTGACATATTTCTGATATTTGATATTCCCACTCAAACTCCTCTTGGAAAAATTGGCCCAGGAACTCATATGCAATAATGACATAGAAACTATTGAAATGAAAAGATTTGTAAAATTTAACTCGACTCGAGATTCTTCTCCTGTTCTCGTGACAATTATGTTACAATTATTTTATCAATTATGACACCACGTTACCAGAATTCATTAAGATTTGGTTTACAAACCAGAAGTTTACAGAGTAATTAAAACAATGTATGAACTGTCAGTTTCCTGAATTCAACTAGAATTTGCAACAAACAATATGTGGTGAAACGCACGATGACCAATATCGAGGTTCTGAAAAGTACGTTAATTGTCAGGGTCCTCACCCAGCGACATCAAAATCTTGTTCCCATTGCATCAGAGAACGACAAATAATAGAATTTAAATGGCAAAACCACTTAATGTCTGGAGAGGCCAGATGTCTCTTCCGACAATCTTCAAAATCAAATTATACCAATGCAGATAAAACAAATATATTTTAATGATGTGGGGAAAACTTTAAACCAAAAAAATTGAAGTAAACATTTAAAATATTACAGAGAAATTAGAACAACAAACAACTATGCTTATTGAAATTTTCAAAAAAAAAAAAAAAACACTGTTGAGACGTTAATGCAAAATGTTGCCAACATGCTACATGCTTAAACAAGGTGAATTAAGCCAGTCCCAGGAAGAAGAAGAAAAAAGACTGGAAGTTGAGGCTCATCCTACGAGCATTAAGATGCAATGGGATGCAAGTGGTTCTGTAAGTTTGACATAAAAAAAAAAAAAAACTTTTTGGGATGATTTTGCTGGGGTTTTTTCTTGTTTGTGTTTTTGTTTCGCACTTTTCTAAACGGGAGAATTTTTTCCTTTTTCAATTTTCGGGTGTTAATTTACTAGCCATTTGGTTTTGAAATCCCTTTTACTTTTTTTATCTTTTTCAAGTCTCAAGCTGGGCTCTATTTCCATTTTTTAACAATCTTTTTTTTTACATTTCTGCAAAGAAACTGCAGGGGAATAAAGGGCAAAAAAGCTCTAGCTCACAATCTTCCACCACCACCGCCACACTTTTCTTTTTCAATCTCTCTCTTTTGAGTTTTTAAGGAGATGTTCTTTCCGAAACAGATTTTTTTTCCTTTCCGAATAGAATTTTTTTCCGTACACATAGACAAATTAGATCAAATTAGATTAGAATCAAATTAGATGATCAAATTAGATCAGTCTTACAAGCATTCCTGCCGGCAGAATAATTCCCAACAATATTAGAAAAAATTGAATTGTAACTTTTTGAGTTGAATTACAATTACAAGGACTTTCATCTTTGCCTACTTTCATCTAGGGCGATTTTAAAAGAAAACTGCAAAAGAATTCTGTGTACACACACACACACACACACAAAAATAAATAAAGCTGCGGAATCTAGGAAAGATTTTAAAAACATTTGAAATTCATGTAATACAAGTGGTTTTTATTTTTTTATTATTCTGATGAATTTTTGACGTATTATGCTAACTTTTAATATAAGTTTTGATGAATTTTCAACTTACTTCTTTAAAAAATTTGATTTGGAAATAGCGTTGTATTAAAAGTCTTTTATATTATCATTGGTTATAGACAAAAAAGCTAGTTTTCATATTTATAATGCTTTTGCATTATCTAGTGCGAACTATCTAAATCATGTTTGGCTAGATGGAAAAAAAATTTCAGAAATTTTCAAATATTAACATTTTATTTTTATTCTGAAGATGTCACGCACAACAAAAAAAATTTAGCAAATATTTTCTTGAATTCTATTGAAAATGCATTCACGATTTGCGATAAGCATGTCAAAAATGGAAATTACTTACCTATGAGACATACAATTCCTACCATTTAGTTAAATTTTGAGTTAGAAAATCGAATTTGGACGAAAATGTGGCCCGCATTTCATATAACCAAAACGAATTATACCAACTATAAATTAAGTTTTCCTCCAGCATTGGCTCAGTGTGTATTGAGCGTATAGTATTCAATCCATTCATTTCGAAAATTGGCACAGGTAAGTAATTTGTGGAAGTAAATAACCAGTATAAAAAATTGGAGTATACGGTACATCACGCATATGGTTACTTCCTTCTAATAATTAGAAGAATTCTTTTAGTTTTGAGAGCCTGTTTTCTTCCTTTTTCGCCAATTAGTCTTCTCATTTCAATGGTTACTTATATAAGACAATGAATGCTAACAAAAGCTGAACTCACAGTCAATATTTCAATGCATTGCAGTAATTCGTTTATAAAGGCATTCAAAGATTCTTTATTTTGTATTTACTCATCAGCAGATGTTGATGGGCTTATTTTGTGCATAAAAATGAGTTCGTTCAAATGCCTTTTAAATAAATACACCTGTTGAATCAAATAACTTACTTTATTCAATCGTCTGTTAAGCATAATCCTTTTCAATTAAAATTATGATTGTTATATAATAGTTTCCCAACCATATTTGCTTTTATCTTATTCTTACGACATTGCTTTTACATAATTTGCAATTTGTTTAGAAAACAGCATAGCGCTAAAAAGGAAAGATGGAGTGAAAAAGTTGGAAATCTTTTAATTTAACTGTTCAAAAAAGCAGATTTAATTTGTTGAATTAAAAGGAGAGAAATGAAACTAGAAAAAAGAATCTTGGAAAAAAGAAAAGAAACTAGAAACTAAAATAAGAGAAATCAATAATAATAATCCTATATTAAGCACTTTTTGCATTATTCATTATTTAGGTAAATTAAAGAATATAAATTGCACTTTTTAAAAATTTTACAAGCTACTCAATTTGGTGAAAAGAAAATATTTTTATCCTTTCCTTTAAATTTTCTTTTATTGAAATGCTATATAATTATAATTTAATTATTCAATAGTTATTAAATTAATAAACTAAAATTAATAGTTATTAAATTAATAAACTAAAATTAATAGTTATTAAATTAATAAAATTAAAAAGTAACTATCCAGTGGAAATGTGCTTATGAAAATTGATTATAATTAAAGCAAAATATATTTTGCCTGAATTTAATTTTCATTACCTTAAAATCAGAATCAAAAAATAAGTAAAGCATTTCTAATAGACGTTTAATTTCGTTTTTAATAAATGAAAATACTTTAAAAAATTTAAAAAATATTTAATTAATTAATTATATGTTAAAAATAATTATACCTTGTTTGAAGCTAACCCATAGTATCATGGCAGTAGTCATAATCAAAGAAATAAAATTTGGTGTAAAGGTAAAATAAATTTCTTAAGTGATTTTCGCCATAGGGTCTTAATTCAAAATTATTATGTCTTTATCAAAATAGCTCTCCTAATACTTCCAAATGGCACGTTGATACAATTAGAGAAATACCTTAATACATAATTTGTTGATATCAAGCGTAATGCTAAACTTACAATCGATTAAGTAATAGATGACAATTACTGAATATTTAGTCTAACCGAATTGTTCCTTGACATTGTTAAAATACATAAAAACCATACTGTTTGTTAAGTTTTTAAGGTAAAAATAAAGCCGAATGATTTGCAGTCTCCTGTTTTACTTCATAAGAAGGAGGGAAGTAAAAATTTATAGCTTACCTTTTGCGTTTGAATAAAATATTATTAAACTGAGAGAAAGTGTTTCAATCAAAACATTGTAATAGAAAGACCTATGGAATAGTCTATTAAATATTATGATGGTTTAATTAAGAGCCTGCAAAAACAAGTACTCAAACCTGAAAAAAACAAGTATTTTTAGTTTTAATCAAATTGGAGTAAAGTTCTCGGAATTTATCTTTAAAAATGAGCCTTAAGGAGGGCATCACTGATAAAACATTTCAGATCGATACATGTATTATTATTTAAAATCGATTTAGTTGCAAAAAATAAGGTTGTCGAAAAATGCCCATAAATATCTTTCTAACAATTAGAGTTCGCAGTTTGAAAAGAAAAATCATCTCTAAAAGTATTGCTCTACATTTTTAAATGGTATTGTGATCGGTAATTTTTAGAAAAAGCGGTGAAAGTTAGATTTAGGAAAAACCTGATCTTGTAGCGACAGATTTTAAATAGTAGTATTCACTAGCATAATGGTGTAACGGTCAGTGAGAGATTCTTTCAAATTTGTTGTTAAGGCAAAATATTAATCTCAAATTCAAATTCATTTCATCAATCATTCAATTTTTATTCATTTTTAATGGATCATTATAATACCGCTTGAAATCATAGATTTAAAACAGGATTCTTTTGGTCAGCGAATTCTAATTGATTGGAAATAGACGTTTACACTTTATCAATTTTCATATTTCGCGAACATATTCTTTTTTTTCAGCAGAGTCGAATTAAAAAAAATACTACTACTTCCAATTTGAAATGTTTACGTTATTTTCTTTTATGTAGCATGTAATCAAGTAGAAAACCATACATTTTGAGCAAATTTTTAAAAATAAAGAGTATTTTTTTTTTGCTTCAAATTTGCTCATTTTAAAAATTTTAATGAGTTTTTAATTTATTTTCATTAATTTAATTTTTAAAACAAAAGTTTTCTAGTTAAGACATCATATTGTTTGAATATTCATTTTAAAGGCATTTTTATTTTTATAGTTAGGTTTTTATCTCAAACTAATGGGTTTTTTTTTTAAAGATAAAAAACGATATTATAACTTCCAACTAAACCTTTTATATCCGTTTATATATTCTTATGTAAACTTAGAAGTTTATTATGGAGAGCTAACCTAACGACTTAAATTATATATTTCCTGTTATGTATTTTCACATTTTGATACCTTTTGTGACTTTTCCTATGACTTTATACCTATGACTTTGACCTGTCATAGTTCTTGAGGTAATTCATCTCTTTCCGAAATATAACACTACGAGTGTTATATTTCGGAAAAAAAATGAGTTCACTAAAAAAATACTTCCTTAAAATTTATTCTTCTAGGTACATTCACTGGTGCAAAATTTGGATTTATAGAGACGTATACTTTGCAGATCATGACACACCTATCCAATTATCACTTATCGGAATATATATATATATATATATAAATGCTGCTTAATTGTGGCGGAACTAGTCTCTGATCTGAAAAATGGAAAGAGATGACTCATAATTTTAGCAGTAAAGTATGTAATTAGCCTCATAAGTTTAGGTCGATAGATAAAATTACTCTCTTATGAGTCACGAAGCATAAGTGATTTTCTTTTATTTAATAGTCTTAAATTAAAAGAAAGAAACGAGGAACAAATCAGCTGGTTATAGCGATGTCAGATATATATTGCAGACGATATGTCGCTTGTGTTTTTGATTTCGTGATTTTTTATTTTTTGGAAATAATTACATAAATATTTAATAATAATAATTTAAATAATTAAATAATTTTAGGGAAAAAAATTTCGTAAGTTCAAAACAGATTGACGAATTTCTAATAATTATAGCTTGCTTGTCATGTTAATTTTCAATTGAATTTTATTTTTTTAAACGTAACATATTTGCCGATACGAAAATATGCATGCAAATACTTGAATTTATTATTTCCACTAAGAAAAGCGGTAAAGCTAATGTGAAAAACGCAGTACTTAAAATCATGTCATATTTACATTAAGCATGCAACATTTATGCTGAAAATATTTTCATAAATGAAGATAATTTTATTTTTATTTGATCTGGTAAAATGTCTAAACATAATTTGCAAAAAATTCTTATCATAAACGAATAAGATACAAAATCAGATACAATTACGCTGCTGTATGATTTTTTTCATTCATTTTTAATGAGAGTGTTACTGTTTCACATAGATCTTGATCGAAATAAAGAGAGTAAATTTATGAACAGCTTGGGTCTGTAATCTATACTTATAATAAAGCTCAATGTCTGTGTGTGTGTGTGTGTGTGTTGGCGCTCTACAGGCCAGGTCATTTGACATACAGCTATCAAATTTGGTACATGTATACCTTAGAGGTCGGGAATGTGCACCTGGGGTCCCTTTTTTTGAAATTTTAATTATTAATTAAAAACTAACTTTCCCGCCAAAAAAATCTTCCATTTTCCCCACCGCCAACTTTTCCGACAAAAAAAAAATCTTCCATTTTCCCTACCGCCAAATGAGTAAGGCTTCAGTTTCTTTTTTCTCCCAACAGTCATGAGGCTAGGGTTAACATTTTTCGGCGGATTATTTTAAACGATTCTGTTTATTTTCTTAATGTTTTATGCATTTAAAATTAAACATTGTTAATTAATCCATGTTTCAGATTCATTCTGAAGTACTTTTGAATTAAAATAACACATAATAAATGAAATTAAAAATGTATAATCTGCATAGCGTTACCCCAACTGGCGTAGAAAAATTCACGCATTTGCGTTACCTAACTGGCGAAGAAAATTCACGCATGCGCATTGCTGTGATTGTTGTCATGACAACCATTTTCAACGGATGATTTAAATTATTTTTAGCTTAGTTGCATGCTTTTGTAAGTAAATTGTATTTATGTTAGTTATATATTTTTTTGTATATGCTTATAGTTTTAAGTACATCGTTTTTTAAGTAGTTTTTTTTAACCTGTTTTCAATGATTTAAATTATTTTTAGGTTAGTTGCAAGCTTTTTTAATTAAATTTTATTTATGTTAGTTATATATTTTTTTGTATATGCTTATAATTTTAAGTACATCGTTTTTTAAGTAGTTTTTTTAAACCTGTTTTAGACCGATTATTTTAAACGATTCATTTTATTTTCTTAGTGTTTAATGCATTTAAAATGAAACATTGTTCATGAATCGATCTGTTCATGATGAATCTGAGAAAATTATGTTGAAAAATTCTTGAGATATTACATAAATTAAGAAATATATTCTTTAGTGCCCATAAAGTTTAAACGCTCAGTGACTCTATTATCAGTAATCATATTATAAAAAAAAATGCTTTGTTTCAGTAAAAAAATATTATTATATTAATTGCAGATTCATCCTTTACACTTTAATTTAAAGCATAAATTCTACGAGGGGTAACAAAAAATTAGAGAGATACATATCACGTTATGACTGAAGGCCTTTATAATATTATGAGTGAATTATATGACTATCAAAATTTGAAGTTTTAAAATATTTTGCTGAAGAATCTATTAAAGTTGGAATTGCATAAAATATTTAATTATTAAAATTTTAACGAACATTAAGATTGGCGAACCGGCTGGTCGCCAAAGGCGGCTAGTTTTATATATTTCAATAAATGCGTAGAAAATAATACATGTGACATTTTATTGTTTTGTATGCATTTTCTCTTTTTGAATTATCGCTCCCGCTTGCACACCGGTATATAAGTAATTTTAAAAATTGAAACTCAAATAATTAATAATGCAGCAATCGTAAAAATCTCGCTATCAAAGTTTTTAGTAGTAACAATAAAATTCATCTGCTAAGCATCGTTTTAGTAGAATATAAATGTGCTTTTGAAAAATGTTAGCTGTTTTGAAGTAAAACACCAAAATTCATTTTAAAAAATTAACGACCAATATATTCCAAAATGCTGTGTTTTTATATATGTTACGGCCAAAACCCGAAATCGGCCAGTTCGCGATCTGGCCAACGTTTCTGTAAACTCACCGGCCAATGTCCGATCTTTTCTTGATATCGGGCTTTGGCCGCCCAATTCGCGAAATGGCTAAGGACGATCGGCCAAAGTAGGAAGAAAGGAATGAAGAGCAGATTGTTTTACACCTGTTAAAAATGAAGTATTTAGAAATGAATACTTTTGTGTAATGTTTTTTTTAAATACAATTGTTTCAGAAACGAGTTCAAATATAAGTGACACCTCTGAGTTAAAAATAAGCTTGTAATATATAAAAATATAATCTCGTGTTATTCTGTTCTCATATTAAAGCCATAATAGAAATTATTTAGTGAACGTATATGCTGTAACAACTTGATATCGTGAAGATTAGATTTGCGCCCTTCAAAATGAACGAATTATATCTTGAGCAAAGGCGTTGCGTATCGTGTATGAATACAAAGGCAAATTGAGTATTCAGTTTTCAATTACCTTTAAGGGTGATCCTTAGTCATTTTCTGCTCCATGGACCTAATGTTAAAGATCCCAGATCACATTGTCTCCCGAAATATCGCTTCAAAAAATGTGAAATTTTTTTCAAAGGCAAATAGCAAAAATAAGGGCTAATTAAAACAAATATGAAGGACAAATAGTTTTGTTATTAATATCATTTAAAACATTTCTTTGTCGGTGCCATCTATCGAATTTCACCTACAACATGTCCTTATATATATTTTATACATGAATGTCATTATATTTATTTACCACAAGACGCCTTTGGCGACCAGCCGGTTCTCCAGTATTAATGATCGCTAAAATTTTCCTTGTTCTCTTAGTAGCTTTTTCTGCAAAATATTTTTGAGCTTCATATTTTGGTAGTTATATGATTCAGTCGTACTTTTGTGTAGGCCTTAAACAGTTCTGTTTCATTGTACTACTTTCTCCAATGTTCTGTCAGTATCCATAAACTTTCTACTTTAAATTAAAGTGGAAATGTTAAACTGCAATCAATATAAAAGCTTTTTATATTTAAACTAACCATGTCTTTTTTTTAAATATGAAAATGGAAATCAGAGTCGTTCGGCCGTGAAATTATATGTGCACTTCAGAATAATTTATATAATATCTTAAAGAATTATTCAGCAAAAAATTCTCTGATTCATCGTAAAATTAATTTTTTACATTCAAAAGACGTTGCAAGTAAAAATATTTTATTTTATTTCAGTCAATAAATGAACTTATGAAAAAATTACGAATTTTAAAAAATTACGAATCTTTTGGTCCCAAGAAATCATATTCTGCGAAATACTCTTGACACCAACTTTTAAATAAATAAATATACGTCCTTATCTTCTGCAATGAATCTGATCGATTTATGAAGTTTTTATGCATCAGTTTTAGAACAATCAACATTTTTATAATCACATGTCAATCACTATCGGGAAACCCTGCAGAGGGTTAGCGTATGTTCATTGAGACAGTCGGTGAAGTAGTCTAAAATCGCCAGTTTTTACAGAAGAAAGTTATTGAAATTTCATAAATTAGTCAGTTTTAAGGATTTTAATGTTTGATTTAGTTGGTTGGAGTTCAACATTTTTTATTAAAAATATTGGTGTCTCAAGAATATTTTGTTAAATATAATTCAAAGGGCAGACGACCTATATAAAAATTTAAAATTCCTGATTCATCAGAGCATTTATTGACTAAAGGTATATTAAATATAATTATTTAGTTCCTTTAGACCATTTTGTTAGGAAATGTATGCCCCATATTACCTGATGGCCGCTGATTAGAATGATTATTCTAAGTATATTAAATTATGTTGGCCTTAAATTAAATTGTTTTGTTGAATTAATAATATAGGTATTGTCAAAGCTCATAGAAATCTTTTCCTCCTTTTACTTTTCAGAAAATATCTTATTTCATTTTTTTTTTCATTTTATACAGACACCTGCCGAAAATTACAATTTTGTTTATTAAATTTGCAATAATAGTTGATTTATTTTTTAATTTAAACTTCTATCAATGTGATGGCAACACGTTGATAAAAGCTATTTTTTTTTAATTTGACGTGCTCGTGCAGATTAAATTTTAGCATATTTTAATCTAAGCATAATTTATACATTAAATTTTAAGCTTTAGTTAAAAAAAGCTTTAATTTGATGCAAAAATCGATTTTGTGTTGTAATATTTTCTGAAATTAAGCGACAAAACGCCGAAATTACGCTTAATTTTGAATTAAAATTCTAATAAAAAATTTAAAAAATAGCTCCACGGTGCACATTCTCGACATCCAAAGTATATATATGCCAAATTTGATAACTGTATGTCAAACGGTTTGGATTGTAGAGCGCCAACACACACACACACACACACACACACACACACACACACACACACACACACACACACACACACACACACACACACACACGCACGCACGCACACACACACACACACATTGAGCTTTATTTATAAGTATTTATCACATCGGACTTTGGCCAAGGATTCCCGGCCACTTCGCGAAATGGCCAGCCAAAGTAGAAAATACAATATTAATTTCAAGTATTTCGGACTTTGGCCAAACCTCTTGGCCAGTTCGCGAATTGGCCAGCCAATTCGAGAACTAGCCGTACTTCGGGCTTTGGCCGTAACATATATATTTTGTTAAATAAGTTTTAAAAAAATGAATGATTTCCCTACTTAAAAAATAAGATTTATTTCTTGAATAAAATTCAAAAATTTTGAATTTAATTTAAAAACCCTTTTTTATTACATTTATTTAACCAACATTTGAATATTACTCTCGTATATTAATTATCTCTAGTAAATGAAATGCCGGCATCCTGGTATAGGGGTAGTGCGTTTTCCCCGTGATCTAGGCGCCCCGGTTCGAGCACGGTTGTTCTGTTCTATCTGTGAAGTGAGTGAATGTGCCCACCTGTAAAAAGGGGTTGTGCAATCGAATGTGGCACCTGAAGAAGCGAAGTCGTACTCTTGGCCCTAGTTGGCGCTACTGAAAACGCAAGAGCCGCTCCCTCGGCTTAAATCGCTGACAGATAACTGTCAGCGGGCTTGTAAAGTGCCATAAGTTACAACACAACTTTTAAAAAATGCCATATAATATTATGGTTACGATAATTACACGTTACTGTATGGCATTAAAAATATCGATTATAACGATAAATATCTTCTGCTAATGGTAAGTATCATGAGACGCATTATTTGTAAAACTTGAAGATATGCCTTTATAACTTTTAAGATGTTTGTTTGAATATATAGAAATAAAATTAATGCAAAAAAAAATATTTTTTTTAAACTATACATTTAAAACGAAACTCAAATTTAAAAGACAAAGCATGAACAAAAAAACAAGGCCTCTAAATCAAAAATAAGGCTTTTATTTAGAAGCCTTATTTTTTTATTTGCCTTTTATTTACATATATTTATAAAGTATTATTAGTAATATAAGAAAGATAAGATAAAGTCTTCAAGACCTACGTATTTTTTCGAAATTCATTTTAACTCTGTGTAATGCTTTCATATACGATTTATTAAAGAAACTTAAAAGTGACATATTTTTTATTTTAAAATAGAAATTACATGTTATTTTAAAAGTTTAATTAATCTATATGTAGCCATAAAATATAAAAAGAAATTTATCTGCTGTCTTTTGAACTGTAGCATGCATTTTTTTTAAACAGCGGTATTTAAATGTAAATTATATAGCAGCAAGAGGCCAATCTTTCTAACGATGCATTTAGTCAATAAAAATGATTTTAAAATACTACAAAAATATTTTAGTGGGTTCTTTTCAACATGCTAAGAGCCAGAAAATTTTTATTTTGAGCAAATAACGTCTCCTAAAGCACATTTTGGAAATAGGAAGCGAAGAAAATATACCACGAGAAATGAGTAAAATGATAAATTATTTATGCCTAAAATAAAGTTTCTATTTCTACAACTACGCAGTAGATGGCGCCACACTTATTATGTAACTAGAAGAAAAAAAATTTTTTAATGTGAAGTAATAGTGATTTAGAATTAAAAAAGGTTAATATTTTCTATTTCATAAAAGACGTTTTATATTTAATTCTGACTACCAGAACAATATGCATATTAGCTGGCACAATTTGCATTTTATGACACGAAAAATTTATTTATTTGAATTAAAACACTTGATGACAACGATCAACGAAATATATTTGAATATATTCTGCTAAAACATCGAGTGACAATGCTCATATAATATGCAATACATATTTAGTTACTCTGACTAATAACTAAAATAACTACTGCAACAAAATACATAAATAGAAAGCTTAACGAGTGCTTGATTTTTTCCCCTTTATATATTTTGCTATTCACAAAAATACGAATTTTTAATTTCCCTTTTTTAGTGCATGAAATCAGTATTATCTGTAGATACTATACGTTATCCTCATGATATTGTTCATTTTTCTGAATGCTAGAAATATCTTAAAGATATCGCAATGATGTTGTTAGGCCTTTAACTATAATAGTGATACCATTCATTAGATTACCAGTAGAGATGCATAATCCACGATTTTTTGAATAATAAATAATTTTGCTATTGTTATTTTTAAATATTTGTTCCAAATATCTGTTATTTCAATCATATTATTAATTTAAAATTATTATTTAATATTAAATATAAAATTTATTAATTGTAATTAATACTTAATTTACTAATTTAAGTAACATGTGATTGAATTAATTTATCTATTTCAGCTTACTTCTTACATTTCATTTTTTTCAAAACTATTTATTTAATTTCTTAATTGGCGTAAACCATTTTCTGAAAAATTTGAATTAAATACATATGTCCTTTCTTTAAATTGTTTACTTTAGTTCTATATTCTACCAATAGATGGCGCCAGCAGTAAATGGAATATATGCAAAGTCAAATCACAAGCAATTAAAAAAGATTTGTATGGAATAGTGCATCATCAAATGTCAATATCGGAAAGTCAAGGTTACTCTCATGAAGTGGAGCGGCGACTTCACACTTCCCAGTGAAGTCACCGCCCCGATAAATTTCAGTGATATGGAATTCAGTGATGCGATGATTCCAATAACCGGTCAGTTCACTTTTCAATCCGTTCACAGATTTCTCCTTTTCTGTTATGTTCGAGAGATTCCATTGGACAGATCATATCGATTGCTACTTTCCAGTGAAGTCACCGGTCCGGTAAATTTCAGTGATATCGTATCGATTGTTAGTTTCTATCATGATCAAAAACCTGTAATCGAAATATCACCAGTAAGATCGTATCAAGGATTTGAATCACACCCCTCTTTGAAAAGTATTGATCACTGGTATTTGGGATTTTCGTAAAATATTCGTCATCCCTAATTACCACTCATTAGAAAATAGAAAATATGATTAACGAGATTCGTTCAAGAATATAGAAATGATAAATTTGCAAATTACACTGCTCACCAACTTCAACTATTCAAGTGGTTCGATACGGATAAATTCCTAGATAACACAGCCTGTTGCACAATATTGTATTATATCGTGGGACAATATATGAATCAATATTCAACAATATTTTATAATATTTCGAATATTATTCAATATTGTATGTATGCTACTAGGGTTCGTGGTATCGAGTAAAAAGTCATCAGATACCTAGAGTTTAGCCCAAAATACTGTAATATGTTGTTCTAGACTTCAACAGGGTCAATTAGGAAATTTTGAGTGAGATCGTAGCTAGAAATCTGAAGGTAACAAGGAAGCTGGGGGCAGGTGATGTTAAGTATTATGTGAAATGCCATGAAAAAACAGCTTTCATGTCATGAGCAAGTCAGTTTGTAGAGCACTTGTGATGTCATTCCAAGTTATTTAAATGAATGAAGTGATGAGCAGCTATATGAAACAAAATATTTTACTATCTAATTTTGTAATTTGCATGTAAATTTTATTTGATAAAATGCATATGTATGTCAGTTTATGTTCATAAGTTTTATCAAATGAAGAATGAGGAGCTTAACATAATTACGATATAATTACCATCAGTATTTTTCAATGCATGTAGGAATCATGACTGTTGTATTTAAATTTTCAAAGAAATTTTTAAATTACTACGTTTGAAGAGGTCTACTTATTCTACAAATTTTCTTTTGAATTATGTGAAGAAACGACTGTAAATATATCAGGAATATATAATACAGGAAGATGTTCAAAGAAGAGTACATTTTTATTCATTTTCTTTCTTTTTCTTTTTTTAATTGATTGATTACAGACTTAAAAAAACAAGACTGTAAGCCTTTTACTACACCGCCATCTGTCTCTAGATTCCAAGCACAAAATGCGATGTTAAATAGGCAATGGAAACAAACTTTAAAATAAAAAAAGTTTTATTACATCAACAAAATACATAAAAACAATAACAATAACAGATAAACACCACATTAAACAAATTATATTTTTGATTTGCATTTTCAAAATTTGATGCGTTTACTTGTTCACATCTCTCTCTATATAAGAAAACTCTTGATGATGTGTATGTATTTAACATAATTTTATCTGCACACATTTTGTTAATCAATTGTTGAACTGTTTGTATGGTTATATACCAAAGTCATCGGCAATATTAATTTTGAAATACAGACTGAGGGAGCTTTATGTATCATTGTGGTAAGATTAAAATTACTTAACAGCTTAAAACAATCTTATTTTGTCAAGAAAAACAGATAGTTATGGATTTGTATTTGAGGGCCTTCGTCTAAGTTTGGGCGATTTTAGAAAAAGAAAAATGATATTTGAAACAATATTTTCTTATTTTTAAATGATATGCAAAATTAATAAATCATAAAACTGTAATTTAAAATGTAATTATTTATTTAATTTTTAAAGAAAACTAAGAATTTTTTATCCTCAATTTGATTGTTTTTCACATACTTGCCTTCAAAAAAAATTATCGAAATTATATATCCTTCAGTTTATATAATCATCATTGAATTGACTAAGGACTAAAGCAGAAGTTTAGAAATAACTCAAATGCTTTGCAAATTAAATCATAACATTTTGTGCCTTTTCAAGCATTTATTGCCAGAAATTGCAGCATCAATGAAATATCAAGGTATTTACACGATTCAGAATTCTCTAAATATGCAATAATTCCTCCAAAAATAAAAATAAAAATTATGTTGAAAATAGTCTAAAATAATATCTAGTTTACAGTAAAAGAAATAAAATTAAAAAAAATTAATAATCTAAAAAAATGAGCAATGTTTACTTAGATTATTATTTAAAGTTCCATTTTCAGCCTACAGGCTTTATTAAAATGTCTTTAATTTTATTTCTAATTATCATTCATATAAAATAAAGAATTTTAGAAGGTGAAACAAAAAACTTTAATATAAAAAAATTTAAAAAATTGGGATTTTTTTGCCAAAATGGAATTTTAAAGTAGGTCGATGTTGTACGTTCAGTTAATGTTTCAATTATATGTATCAGATGAGCTAATAAAATACATAATAAAATTAGAGAAAACTTCGTTGAGAATAATGAACTTACTGTAAATAATGAAACAATACTTAATAAAAGATCTAAATTTCTGCCAAGAACCCTTAATGCGATATTTTGAAACCGGATATTAAAACCATATGCAAAAATATTAATATATAAAAATATAACCACATAAACATGTATATTGTTCTTGATATATTTTTGCCAAAAATAAGTGATTAACCTATATTATAATAAAACATTCTTTATAAATAAGATGAATAACATTTTTAATAAAAAGTGAAAATGTTATACACTATTACAAAAGTATAAATGAAGTAACAAGTTTATGTATGTTATCAATAAGATAATCGGTCGCTTATTTCATAACCAAAACTAAAATAATTACTGACAATATTAAACATTAAAAATGCTTTTTTTTAATTCTTTTACTAAGAGAGCAGTGATGTGTTTATTAAATTATATTGAAAGGGCGGACATATGAAGTCCACTTGTTAATTCTTTCTAACAGTGAATTTCAGTTAATTATTCCCTGAGATCTTCATCACTTCTGCTATAAAATGAACGTCTTCTGAACACAAAGTCAAATTTCATTTGTAAAATCCATCTGGCTAAGACACTGCACTTAGTAAGATCTTTATAATAAAGATTCATTTCATAAATCTTTACTGCAAAGAGCGGACTAAACTCTTTGACCTGAATCTCAAGAATTTAAAGCTAGATTCTCAACTTATCGTGAGAGCCTAGTTTTAACCCCTTTTTGAATAACTATACATATATATATTGATTTCTCAAAATGAAAGTAACAATGCCTTAATTTTGTTTAAAAAGATCTTTTAAAATACAGATTACAAGCTTTACAAATTAATGAATCCAAGCAATTACGTTTGTAATGGAAATTGCTATTTGAAAAACTTTTTCGGGTGCTTTAAATAAAGTAAACAATATGATTCATTATAAAAAAAATTAATATCTTTAAATAAAAGTCGGTGAAGGAACATTTCTTCTATATCAGATCACAGAATTTATCTTGCTTCCGTTATCTTGCATTCATTTCCATCTAAAAACGAATTGGAAAAAAGGTGGGAAAAAAATCATTAGAATTTTGTAATATTTTTTAACAAATCTAGTTTCAAACGTATTTAATAAAACTCCACAAAAAGTGAACAATATTAAAACTAATTCTAATCCTATTAGTTGTCTAATGCTAGCTAAGTCTATAAATTACGGAATCATAATAAAAAAATATGCGTAGCCCTTTCCGCTTTGAGATCGGTGTTAGATCTCCTAAATATCATTCTATAGCAAAAGTTTGACAGTAAAACAATTGTATTGCTTTTGTTCAGTGGACCACCGAAGATGTGAAATAAAATGTTGATTCTTCCTTAATTTTTTTCAGCTGCTGTTTAGTTGTTCAGGCAGTATATGGCTGTGAAATAATCAGATATGGTTAATGAACACTGAAGGTGTGTATAGGTATTGGTTCTTAGATTTTGCTTAATCTTTTAAAGACATAAAGTGATACCTTAGTTTGATTCTAGAAGAAAGTCTAGCATTATAAATATTCAGTAGGCTCTCAGGCGTGAGATGTCTTATCTCTGATTATAATGAACCATTATCTTTAAGCTAAACATACAGACATTTCACCGATACATTGGAACTGCCATTGAAAACTGGTCATTTGACGGCTCGCAGTAGGATTGGTGTTAAATATATCCCTGTATATTTATGTAAATAAAACTTTATTCTAGACTGAATAGCTAAGATTAGCTAAGTACTCCACACAAGAGATTAAAATTAATTGTCATCTTGAAAAAAATCAAAACGTAATTAGATTAGATCCGATTTTTATCCGGAGGTAACATCCAACAGCTACTTCGGACGCATTGAAATCCAACCAATTGCTAAGCACATCGGTCTACCAGTTGTTGAAATGATGCTAAGTACGTGGAGCATAGAGCTTTCGATTAATGTTTCTTTACCACAATGTGATGCTTTAACATAGAAATCAAATGGTAAATTGTTGGAAATATATGAGAAGATTGCCTGTTCCGGATTGTTAATATTATTTTGTAATAAAAATTTCAGAAAAAACAACCCATTTTAAATTACAAAGATGAAATCAGAAAATAAATATTTCATTCAAACACCTCTGATTTTTTAGACCCTGAATTTAAGAGAAGTGAATTTGAATAGAGCTAACAAATGGACAATGATTTTTTAGAAATATTTACTTACATATTTAATTTATAAAGTTTTTGTAACTTTAGATTTAAGAATAATTCCGTAGACTTTAAAAACTACTTTTAAAAATAATGTTGCTATTCATAAAATTTTACATACAAATCATAAAAGTGCATTTACAGCCTCAATTTTGGAAATAGTTTGGGGTTTTATTTAATGTACTCTTTTGTCTTCGTTTACTGTTTTAAATAAATTTAATAGATGAAATCAAGTAAATTTTCGTCATTCATTTGATGAAATTAAATACCTTCTCTTTAATTTATACATTTTAGTAATATATTAGCTGCTTCTAAATTTATGTAATTTATTATTTATATTATTAATTATTATTTTATTATTTAATTTTTATAATTGAAAAGTATCTAATCTTAAATTTGAAAAAAAAAAAAGGATGTCGACCATTTAAATTTAAAATTTTTGATGGTTGCAATAAAGTCTTGGGAAATTTTTTGTTTTAAATTTATCAGTATTAACTAAAATGCAACAATTTTGGTATTATTAAAAGATTTTTTAGTTTGAAACTATTTGAATATACTTATCCAATTTAAAAGAATCATTTACTTTTGTTTTTTTTCTCATTTATTCAGCATTTCCTGTGGGCAATCAAGATGGCGAACTTTTGGAAAGTTTTTTGTGATTGGCGAATGCCTTGTGCGAAAACAAATCTAGTTCTTAAAATTTTTTTAAATTATCACAAAAGTTTCGGAAAAAAATCTACTTACTAACGTAAGATATTTCCAAAGCAATGTTATGAACTAATTATTGATGATTTTAAGTATTTCTAAGTATTTATGATAGTTTATACAGTTAAGGACGACAAAAATGCACTACTCTAGATTTTGTTTATTTTATATACGTGGCATAAAGAAAAACGCAATAACAAAACAATAATGTAATTATGTTAGAGATGTGTTTACGTCCCCACTTCTTCAATTCATTTTGGGTAGAATTTCAATAAAGATTTTCTTGCTATTCAATAAGTTAGGATTTTAAAACGTTTATTTCATCTTTATCTTAAATTGAAAGAAAATTAACTTACTTCAATATCGCTAGCTTTTGTTCTCACTGCTGTATATGTTGGGCTAAAATATAATTTTCTGACGAAAGGACTCAGATATTCTGATTTCACATTAGCAGGATCGATGCAAAAACCTAAACGAATTTTTTAAATGCAAATATAATTTTCATACATGTTTATAACTAATATATTTATCTGAAAGTTTTAGTACATATATTAACGTATTTTATTAGTCTAAATAAAAACTTTTGTGTACAATTTTGAGATTTCACATAAAAATTGAACAATTTAAATAAAAAGGATGATAATAGTTAGAATGTAAATCATACCATACATTAATATATTCACACTCTTTTTTATGCATTTAATACAGAATAAGTAGTATTGCATAAGCGACGATTGTTGAAATGGGTAACACAAGTACATCACATTCTACACATTTTCATAAAAGGAATTTTCACAGATTTAGACTTTGTGATCGTGGTGTTGAAGGTAGCAGTTGTTATATATATATATATATATATATATATATATATATATATATATATATATATATCTTTCAGCTAATCAACAAATCTATCACTATGGTTATTAATTACTAAAGACCTGTCTCCATACAATAATGATTACTTCCAATATCATCGGAGATATGCTACAGATTGTTTGTAAAAAAATTTTCAGACATTCTTTATATCACTATTAAAAATTCACATAATGAAATAAATAAATATTTGCACTTTTAATACAAAAATTATTTTCAGCATATATATTTTAGATAATATGTAGCTTTCAAGTCAGAAATGTCTTTGAACATTAAAGCACATACACTCTATATATATTGTTACGAAATTTCCGGGTTCGTTCGGATAGTGGGAGTTATATGGTGTGGAGAACGCTCAATCAGCAGGCGGTAGTAGAAAATAAAACAACGACGTTTATTTACACGAAGACACACAGGGCAGCACAAAGACGATAACTATATACAGCACAACAGACGATTATCTTCAGCCGAGACGTGCAGCAACAACAGCATATAACAGCAGCATACACAAGTCCCTACTGCATACAGTAGCGCACAGCTTAGTTCAGCCCTAGCTTGACTCTGTCGCTGCTCCGCTAATCCCTGGAAGACCAGTTCTTCACCGTCGATTCCGACTACTCTTCGACTCCACCGATCCACGACTCAATTCACCACTGCCAGGCAGCTGCGAGTGCTTCCTTTTATAGGTCTCAGGAGGCGGGGATAGAAGTCTCTCAACCAATCAGGAACGTTCGAGGCGTAATTCGGTTCCTACTGGACGGATCGGGAAAACTCTCGATGTTTCGGGTATAATCTATTTTGGAGCCAAAGTCGCCAAATTTGTCGCCAAGTCGCCAAATGGTCGTCAAGTTTGTCGCCAAGCTCTGGGACCTCCTATGGAACCAACTATGCTAGAAAGCCGCATCACAGATTCGTAACAATATTATAAATCCCATAAATAGAATTTACATGAACTCCGGTTTGATTATATGGTATTTAAGGTAGGATTTCATGATATTGTATTAATGTGACTCTTTTGTATCAGATACGCAACTGATTAAGAGGATCGGGTACTCGCTGTCAGTTTTTGGACTTGATTGATACACCTCACATTATCATTTGTCTTTTTGTTGTTCATTTGTTTATCATCGGGTGGTACTATATCAAGTAATAATAATACGAAGTAACTCAGTATGATCTAGTTCGGCATCTTGCGTCGACGATGCTACGAGCATACTATTTTTTATTTATATTTATTTCATCTCTAGTCCTAACTATCATTTACTCCATCCAATGGCACAAATACCACTAAATAATTATATCAATAATCCTCACTTTTCCTATGCTGATTATATTAGTAAAACCTTTGTTTATTTCTTCTCACCCATCCATCAATCCCTGTCATAACCAAAAATGCTTTTCAGACTTCATTTATGCCTTGCAATTAAAGGAGTCAATGGCAAATATTTGAAAAATTTGCATTCATGATTATATTACTCCCTGAAATATTAATCTTCAATTAACGATTGTGAAGTGAATTTTTGTAATCAAGTATTCGTTTTGACTCATTCAGTATACAGCGCGTTCCTAAATTGTAGAAATGCAATAATTTTGGGATAACTTTAAGAATTGGACATGAGCAGGTGGCAGATGGGTAAGAAATGAATAAGGTAAGAAATCAATTTTCAGAAAGTTATTTTTTCATAAATTTTTCCTAATAGTCAAAAATGATTAATTAGAAATTTTTGAACGATGCTCAGGTTGAAGCATCGCTCATCTATTTACGTTTATTCTGTAAACATGAATTAACTCATTAAAATAAATTACATTTAAAACAAAAAAATTCGTTTGTAAATTAATTCTTTAAGTAATCAGTTTCACAAATTTAAGATTAAATAACAATATTGGTGATTTTTATTATGTTTTTATTTAAAAATGGCATATTTCAACTCGTTAAATTAAATTAAAAAGGATATTCTCAGATGCATTTGAGTTTTGCAGAATTCACAAGACTTATCTTACATAATATCACCTTTCCATTTCTTAGGATACCTCTATTTATAATTTAATATATGAATGATCTAATTTAATATATACTCTTCACTTTTCATTAAGCATAACTCAGTTATTTTTTAAATTATAGGGATTCATTTTTTTATATTTCATGATAATGTAGTTGCAGCAATTTTTTTTTCTAATTGACGCTTTCCACTCTTTCGACAGAGGTTTTTGTAACCGGAGATTGGTATTGTAAGGAGGTGATCCTTCGCCATGTGCGTCTGTTCCGAGGTGCTGTTGGACCAGACTTCGTTTTTATCGCTAACAATGCACAGCCACACCCGACTGATTATGTTTAACAGCTACTGGAGAGTGAAGATATCACTCGAATGGATTAGCTAACGTTCTCCCCTTTCTCCCTGATTTGAATCTCATAGAACATGTGTGGAATGCTTTGGGAAGACGCCTTCTGGCACGATTAGATCCTCCGAGGAACACCCAACAACTGAAACAGATGCTGATTGAGAAATGGACACTCTTACCTCAAGAATTGTTGGACTGTTTTGGGCTGAGTATGGAGAGACGGTGCGAAGCAACTATTGCACTAAGGGGAGGGCATATCCCATACTAAGAAACATCTGTTTTTTTTTTTTTTCTCTTGGAAAGACAATCATGTGTAACGATACTATGAGTTCAGTAAATGTATGAGTTTATTTGATTCCATACTATATGCATTTTTGCGTAACCATGCTTTCGTCATCGTTTAAGTACAAAATGATGTCTCTCATTTCTGAATTTCATGTTCCTCAGATGATTTTTCATGGAGTTATGGCAAAAAAACCCCATCATTTACTTAAGTTTTGTACACCAGTGTACAACAGAAATAAAGTTAAAGAGAATTCCAGCTTCTTTTTGGAACACCTTATCTAGGACCAAAAAGAAACATAATTTAATATTATAGTTAAAAAACTGCCGTAAGGAATTTTTATTGTAATCTTAAATTAAAACGAAAGTGAGTCATTGATTTATTCAGGAAAAATATTAATAAATTGTAAATCGGGTTTAAAATGCTAAATAAATTACTTACTTAGAACATAACTAGCAACATAGCCGACAACTATTGTTATGGCTAAGGCAATACAAAGCAACCACATATAAGACCAAGTGTAAAGATAGAATATATCGCTGTAAAACAGAAGAAATTTACTATCAATTTATATTTTATACATAATTTCTTGTCAGAAATATATAAAATACATACATATTTAGAAATACTTTTAACTTAATCTATATAAATAAAACTGGATATTCATAAGAAGTGTGTACACAGCAGATATTCATGTAACTCAGTACTTATCCATCAGATTTTGAATACAAATGGTATGAAGTTAAATAAGGTCCGAGTGAGGGTTTGTTCATATTTAAATAAATAGTTAATATTTTATTAGTGATAAATTAAGCTTCCGTATACTGAATATGAGCTATTATATTCCACATATTTAAAGAATATATAGAGACCTTTATTGAGATCACAGTTATTAATTTTGGTTGCTAAACAAAGTAATTGCATCGTGATCATTAATAAATAATTAAATTATTTATATTTTAAGCCTAAAATATGCATGCAACCCAATATCGCCGACAATGTGGAATGTTAGGGATTAGTAAAAACTCTGTGCATTTGGCCCGAAATATCCGGAAATAAATGTTAACAAATCATCGTATTTGTAAAATGATTCGGAGAATGCTTCCTTATTAAACTTTTCCTTGTATTCGAATTCACAAGTGGAGTTTTGAGAGTTAATTTACAATTACTTCCTTTATGGTTTTCTTGTGAGCTTCAAACATTTAAATTTTTATTTGCAACTATGAGCTACAAATCATTTCGAGATATTTCCTATAAAATTATATTTCTTTCACGATAAAAAAATATTTTCTTATTTTATAACATACAAAGAAATTTGCACGTTTTTGAAAAAGGAAAAATCATTGATATTTGATTTGTAAATAATGAACATTTCTTCTAAGTAATTAATTATACATCTAAAGTAAAGTTTAGTACAGACAGAAAAAATTAATTGTTTTCCCTTATAAAATGATATATAAATATGTATTTCGTACAATATTTGCCTTTAATAAGGAATTAAAATGTAATATGATGCAATAATATTTATGTTCATAATCACAAGTTAATACAATAAAAAATAATTTGCATTAAAATAATGCGTGAGAATTCCTTTAATAACTACAATGATTTTATTTTCATTTAATTTCCTTTTCTAAAAGGTTTAAAATATTAAATACCATGTAACTATAAAATTTGGTAAATGAAAAATAATTTTCATTGAAAATATGTTATAACCCAGAAAAATATTAAAATGTATTTGACAAATGATTGATTCTTTTAAATGCTATAGTATCAAATGTCATTTCAGAAGATTAAAAATTTATATATAGGTTCCAATTTTTTGTAAAAAAAAAAAAAAAAAAATCTGTTTGAAACAAACAAGTTAATGACGTACTTTTACAATTTTAAGGAGAATTTGACTATCATATTGATATACGGCTTAAAGGGGGAAAAAAAAAACCTTTTGAAACGATATTTTTTTTTAAATTATCGGACTGGAAAATAATATTATTTTTCGCATGTCAACTTTTTTTTACCGTTTATTAGCTCATTGTTTACTTTAAAGTCACAAGAAAAGCATTTTTAAAATTAAAATGGTATGTTTACTTGATTTTTTTCTGCAATTTTAGGGAAATATATCTAACTAAGAATCAAAAGCGGTACAAATCCAGCATTGTGTTGTTTTCTTCATAAGGACACAACAGTTATTACAAAAAAATTTGCGATGTTTACCGAGTATATTAGACACTCGTAAATGCAAAATGTGGTTTTCTAAATTAAAATTCGGTAATTTTGATCTTTCCGATTCGTATTGGATCAGAAAGTAAAACAACTTAATACAATAACTTTTAAAGGTAGAATAGAAATTCGAATTAAGTTTGTGTCAGGCAATCGAGGAGCTGTCAGATACTCTTAACTAACCTTGGTCGACGCTCAAGAACGTTTGGGATAAATAGGTAAATCAAGAAGAGCAAATTTTTGGGTAATCTCTTCAAAGAAAATAAAGCTATCCGTTTCATCACATGAACTTATTGCTCAACTAGCACAATATAGAAAAGTTTTTAATCGCTTGATCACTGCAAAAACAAAATGGGCCCTCTATGATAATCCAAAACACATAAAGCAGTGGCTCTCTCAAATGAATCATCTTGAAGCGCTACTAAGTTAGATTTACATCCCAAATGCAGTTTAGTTATATTAACGCCCCGCTTTAAAGCAACACAACACTTTGAGACGTACCTCTTAATTTTGAACCCCGGTCGGACGACGAAGACGACACCTGAGTTGGCAACCTCTCTCCAAACTTCCACATCACACCAGCGGGTGGATGTTTGGCCCCGACGGATTTAACGTGCACCAGACCCACTTACACGACGGTTCTTCGGTGAAATCGGGTCTCGAATCTGAAACCTTACCCCCAGTTCACCGTGGCACACGAGAGACATCCCAAAAATGAGTTTTTGTTTGATTTGCTATAATGTGTTTGATTGAGCATTCTCAGAATTATTACTTTTGAAGTGGTGAAACCTAGACAAACTATGAATGCAGACCTTCATTGTGAACAAACTGGATCAAATAAACCAATCTTTAATTGCAAAGTATCCAGTAATTGTCAGTAGAAAAAGCAAATACTGGAATATGATAAAGCAAATTCACACTGTACAGCCGAAACTAAGAAAAAAAAATTAATGAATTTGCATTGAAAGTATTGTCTCAGTCACCATGCTTTCCCAAAACTACATAATCGAAATTCCATTAATCCTAATCGACAATATTTTCTACGTCTTGGACAACTATTCAAATTTCTATCGCCACCTATTTTTCTCAAATACCTATTGATTTTAATCAATCTGACAGGGACATTGTGTACTCTATATGGCAAAAGGTTTGAGATAACGAAGATGATTAAATCAGCGAATAAGGATGAAAACTTTTAAGAATTTATTTATTTAAATTTAAAGTAAGTAAAACGACATTACTTTCCGGTTCCTTTGAATTTTTCTATTGCGTATGAGTTATTGCGTATTTTAATAAATGTAATATTTTTTTTTCAATAGCAAATTGAAGACCAATTATTATTTTGTAATTTTCCTACATTTTTTGTGGTTTCTGAAGTTATTAATATAGATACTTTTCTCCGATGTCAGAAATAAGCTGAAGCATTATTAAATGACTTAATGTTGAAATATTATTAAATGACTTTATGTTGAAGCATTCTTGAGATAGGGAGGACTAAGCATGCAAAGTCCTTGCGACGAATTACAATATTTACGAAAATATCTCTACAGCAGTTCTGGAGAAATATTATAAATGTATTTAGATTTTTCTCTCAATGTCTCATAATTTCTAGTACAGTTGCAATCTGTGATAGATTTAGATAATTAGCGCCCCCAGTCAGTGTACGTTATGAGGTCCCCTTTTTTAATAAATTGGTCAATTTGTTTTCAAATTTCAACTCTTTTTTAATGCATTCATGTTTTAAGTTTATAAACTTAATAATTGAACAACTTAATAATCGAAAATGTATTTATTTATTTATTTATCTATTATATTTTATCTAATATATTTACTATTATTTTTATTATCTATTTAACTTTTGTACACAATAATATTGATACTGTCAACACAAATAAGGAGACAGACTTACGGTGTTTATAAAGATACAAATAACTAAATGAACATAATGAAACATATAAGAGCCAGACCGATTATATTTGTTAAACTATTAAATTTATTATTATTTTTATAATTCATAGAAATTGTATTTTTTATAAACTTATTTATATGATAAAAACTAAACTAAAAAAAATAAACTGTTCTCATCAACTTGCTTTCAATCTTTTCTCAGAATAGTGATTCTAGGTTGCTATCTAATTTGCCTAATTAAAAATTTATCACTGGTTACACGGCTCTGGGAAAATGTTTAATAATAAAGACACGGACATTACTTTTCTTTTCTTTCTGTAAATTTCAGTATTTCTGTGACTTCTTCAGTAAAAGGAGTTGACGTCGTAGCATTGAAAACTCCCCAAGTTGAGTTAGCGTAACAGCCACTGATATCCCGAGACAAAGTTGGAACTTTAGGCTTCGTAATGTAAGAACCAAATCCGGCCCATGCAAACCACAACACACCGGACAGAAGACCAATCAGAGTGCCCTGTGAATAAAACCAATGAAGAAGTTAAAAGGTGTGTGTTTTTTTTCATTTAATATTTAAATTCATCAATATAATTCAAACACAAACAAGTATTACACATATCTTTTAAGAGCTTAATTTTTAAAGAAGAATTAATTAAAAAATCTATTATTTATAAAATCTGCATCTAGTATTGGAAATTTGAATAAAAAGGCAGTTAATATACAGAGAACCAAGAGAAAAATTCATTTATATGCGGAGTTAATAAATATGTTCTCCTCCGTCCATATAAAATTGTGGTCCTTGAGTTAAGAATCTGAGTGCCTTTTATGACCATAGTCTGCGAAATACGAAATATAGATGTAATAATTACGAAATATAGAAATTTGGTGTGAATCTAGCATTATTTCGGAATCTATCGTGCGATCTTGGATGGTTAATCCCTGCTATGTGGTTAATACTTGAATACGCAGTTTGAACGTTTTTTCTGATCCTTTCAAATCAAACTTTAACATAGAATTACACTTATAGTCACAAAATCACATATAAAATTTATAAATCCTTTACCTTTATGAGTTATTGCATGCAGAAGTATAGATCGTTAATTCTTTGACAGACTGTCAAGATTAATTAACGAAAGTTGTAGCATAAAATCTCATGTATATTGGCAGAGCGAAGAAATTATGAATAAAAAAAATTAATATTTCGACTACATTTCAGATGCAAATATATATTTTAGCATTAAAAGTTTTGTTTCCTTGCAGTAGGATCTTCTCCAGACATAATGTTAGCGAACACTCAAATCAAAACTAATCACTAAAATCAGTTGGAAACAAATAGTGATCCACTAACTGAAAAGAAACCGCAGTAAATAAGATAATAAAAAAAAACTACAGATTTCAGTGCATTAATTTCTGCTTCGGCCCAGCATTAAACATGTGGAAATAACGATTACATAATTGATTTTTATTCATGCTTAGCTTTATTCAAGCATTAAAAAATCATTCAGTTTCAATATAATAATAAACCTGTTCTGAGATACTTGAGGCCAAAAGAGAACTTAAGATTTTGTATCCGACAATAATGCAGACCAAAAGGATGGGAATATTTTTAAATTACAGAATGTAGTGGACGATTATATATATATACAGGGTGTTCATTAATTATTGTCTGGGTTTCCGTACCTCATAACTTTCGAATAAAAAATATTACGCAAAAACCGATTACGTATTCGTAATTTACAACTCAAAGAATTTTATTAATGATATCAAAGTGTAAAGCTTGCACAATTTGCACTTTGTAGGCATTCAGCCGAAGGCGATTATGTATTCGTAAATTGCAACTCAAAGAATTTTACGTGGCAACAATGCGATCTTAGCGCATTTGCAGTCTGGGTAATTATGACGTCATAAATAAAAATGGTGACCGTGCAAGAAAAAGCAATGTGTGTATTGCGGTTTTTCGAAACTAAATCAGTCATAACTACTCAACGTCGCTTCAGGACCACGTACAAGAAAGATCCTCCTTCGGATAATTCGGACACTCGGAGGGAAATCGAATTTCGTCTCGATGTGTTATGAGCTACGAAGGGCAGCCAGGTGCAAATTCATTAATATTTTTAATATCATTAATAAAATTCTTTAAGTTGTAATTTAAGAGTACATAATCGCCTTCAGCTGAATGCCTACAAAGTGCAAATTGTTCAAGCTTTACACTTTAATATCATTAATAAAATTATTTGAGTTGTAATTTACGAATACGTAATCGGTTTTTGCGCAATATTTTTTATTCGAAAGTTATGAGGTACGGAAACCCAGACAATAATTAATGAACATCCCGTATATATATATATATATATATATATATATACTGATTGTTTTCAGAGCATTGCGATTATACAAATTGTTTCAAGCTCTATATTTTTATTAAAAAATTATCTTCTGTTTCATATTACACTTATAAAAACGTGTTTTAAAAAAATAATTTTGCAAATTATATTTTTTACCTTTCAAACTTTAATTTCTTTTCAAAATTCAAATGCATGAATATTACTGAATCTTAAAATCAGTTTTTTTCTGAATTGCACTCTACAACATTTAAAAAAATATTTTTTCCGAATTGCACTTATGTAATATAATATCAAAATTTTATTGATTAATAAATTCACTTAATTTCTAAAAATATTATAATATTATAATTCCATCGAAAACACAGAAATGAGCAAGATTTTGCAATTCAAGTGGAAAGATGAATGCAAAATTAATTCCTTGTAAAGATAACAAAATTCAGGTTCAATAAATTCGTTTTTAAACTGCTTATCACATACAGGTAAAAGTTTTCAGTAATATTATTGAAGGCATTTTTAAATTATTTATAATTAAGAATGAATTAATATTTATCACGAAAGAGAAAAGTATTATACTATGTACTTACCGGTTCATTTGCTTTTGTAGTGAACATTCCAAGAATATACATTCCGAGGATCGGTCCTGCTGTCATACCCAACACAACGTTCGATGCTTCTAGAACGGCTCGGAAACTGGACGTTACCAGTGCCATTAATAAAATAAGGCAAATGTATCCTATAGCTATAAGAGAAAGTTATTAACCTAGTAAGTAAATGATACAAATTCGTTTTTAAACATAATTGTTTGATATTGATTGTTTAAATACGAAATATACAAGCTGATATTTCGAAATATACAAGTTGATAACCGAAATATACACGTTGATTTAACTTATTTAAGCTATCATATTTAAGACTAAAATGTGGCAAAGAATTGAAATATTATGAGTAGTTATGCAACAACGAATCACATTATGTATCATTCACACTCATATTTCAATGCTGCGTTTCTCCTTCTTTCACTGTGTTATTCCTTTCTCCTTTGGCCGCGGTGACCTGGTGGTAAGGTCTCGGCTTTGGAACCGGTGGGTTTCAAGTTCAAGACCCAATTTCGCCGAAGAACTGTCGTGTAAGGGGGTCTGTTGCACGTTAAATCAGTCCTGACCAAACGTCCTCCCGCTGGTGTGGTGTGGTGTGGAGAGGGGGTGCCAGCTCAGGTGTCGTCCTCGTCATCTGACCGCGGTCCAAAATTACGAAGTCCGTCCCAAAATAGCCCTAGTGTTGTTTCAAACGGGACGTTAATATAACTAAACTAAACTAAGCTATCCTTCCTCCTTTGCTATTGAATGTTGCTAGATATTATCTAGGTATGTAAGCGGTAGGGAAATGAAATCATATTTTATGGGGTTTTTTATAATCTTTCATTATCTTTAGTATGCCTTTTAAATAGAGAGACAGTTTTAATGATAAAATCATACGCTATATTTAATTTTCCTAATTTTCTTTGTGATGCTGAGTTACCCGTGTCCACATGTGCATGAATAATGATTTAAATTTCATTTCAATATATTTGTTCCAGAAGTGTCTAGTATTTCATAAATCTATAATTTCGGCGTTAGACAACATAGCAAATTTTATTTCTTGAAGTTGTTACGCTTTTGTGTTGTAATTGTATTTATAGACAAGCTGAGTATATAACACATGTAATTAATTAACTGATGTTTGCGGATCCATAGAGATCAAAATTCACCAAAATCTTAAAATTGTATTTTTTATGGTTACAGTTTCACGGAGGGGGGGGGGCACGTCGTATTTGAGGATGAGAAGCTTTCTGCATGGTGGTTGGTTTTCGTCCTCCTTTGTGAGAACACGAAAAGGTGGGAGGAGGAGTCTGGTCCTCCCATCTATAACGGAGTATACTTCCTTGGGGAAGAGTTTGTACCGTGGCCAGTGATGGCCTTTGGAACTCAACCACAGTTTCCGCCAATGTTGCTGTTGCGACGATGCGGTCATTCAAGTTTTTCCGTGTGTCTTCCGGCGGGTCGGAGTAGCCAGTTTGTAGTTGTGATTTTTAACGGTTACAAGATTTTTTTTTTGTTTGTTCTTAGAACATTAGAAATAAAAGATGAGAAATTTGGCTTAAAGCATTAAAACTTTTTGTGTCGTTTCATCATGAGGCTACGGTTAAAAGCAGGAAAACCATTAATGAAAAAAATCTGCTTAAAAAGAAAATCTTTTTTGCCAAAAATTTCCAATAATTATTGTAATATAGCATTATTTTTAATTAGGGTCTGATTTAATGAAGATTAACAGCAACTTCCATTCTATGTACCAGAGTGCACAGTTAAGTGTTGTGTTGCAAAAGTAAATTCAATATTCTTTATCGTTAGGTGAAATGCCGGATAACATGGGGATTTCGGTAAAGAAACTGTCTTTACGCAAAAGATAAATATCGATGATTTGAAATAGATTACCACATCAGTTACATTTTTTAATAGCAGCATTATTATTGGCAGTATTGTACATGGGATTGGATTCTATTAGAAAAAATTATGTGCTCTTAAAACAGAATAAGTGCAAAGCTAGTCAAACCACATGGCTATAATGGTTGTTACAACTTAATATTTAAAAATAGTTTCTTGTGAGAATCACAAAAAAATATATGTAAGCCATTTAATTGAAATTAAAAGCAGCAGTATAACAAATAAACCAGCTGGTCCACAAAGACGAATACTATAAAATAAGAATGACAATATATATATATATATATATATATATATATATATATATATATATATATATATATATATATATATATATATATATATATATATATATATATATATATATATATATATATATATATATATATATTGTTCTCAAATTTCATGTCGCACGAGTCGAAAAAAATGTACATAGATAAATACAGATTTCTTTAAAAGTGAAACATATTGTTACAAATCTGTAATTTTGCTACTCGGCCATGAATAGTGTCATCGTGAGAAACACCGTTGTAAGATCTGTGCTGAGCAGCTGCCGCGTAAATGACCTGAGAGCTTGGCGACCATTTGGCGACTTGGCGACGAATTTGGCGAGTTTGGCGACTAAATGGATACTACTGGAAAGTTCGAGAACTTTCACGATCCATCCACTAAGACCCGAGATACAGCCAGGTACGCCCTGATTGGTCTGAAGACTCTAGCCCCGCCTCCCGGAACTATAAAAGATGGGCAATCTGAAGCTGAGTCGAGTCGTGTGTATCGGAAGAAGTTGTGTGGATCGTCAAAAGTTGTGTGTGTTTGAGAGGAGTCGGAGTCGCCGACAAATAAGAGAAATTAGAGGATGAGACAGCAAGAAAGCTGCTGAACTAATGAACTATAGCAATTAAATGTGCTGCATCATTACGATTTATTGGCTGTAGTTATTGAAGGAGAAAAATTTTCGTAACAATATTAAACATAGTGATTTGACATAACAATGAAGCATTTCTATCAGCAAATATCTTGATCATACGTGAAATTTTCGGGGAAACTCCAAACACAATATGTGTTTACTCAGAGTCAAATGAAAAATTATGCTTTTTGTGTGTGTGTGTTACAGCTATTTAACTTGTAGAGATATGAATTTCCTCAGGCGACCAAAGTCATGGAGTCAAAATGACACCATTGTTTTTTTCCTTTTTTGGCTTTTGTAAACAGCATTGGAATTTATTATGGAAACAAAATACATTCTAGAAATCATGTAGTTATCAAAAATATTAAAAATGTTAAATGTTATAATATTAAATGTTGGAAAGATGTTATAATAAAACCCTAAGTAATATTTCAATGAGTATTTACTTTGTTTAGATATACTGGAATTACAGTAACGTCAATAACTGTTAGAATTTAATAAACGAAATAGAAGAATAAAATATTTTTAAAATATTGTCTTAAGAATATTTCTGTATTCTTTTTGCGTTATTCAAATTAAAAGCCATTTCAGATTCGTAGAATCAATGACTCCATAAATAACAACAAAAACTTTGGAAAAAAAAATCTCGGTTATGCACGTGTCCATACTTAGACTTTTGCCAACATACTGCTGAAAGAACCATTTGAAGGTACTGAGGACATGATTGTATTCAAGGACTAAATACCACATGATAATAAGAGTTAATGAACAACGCGGAGTCATTTTGACTTCCGTCTCGAGTTATGGGTTAAATCATCTAGACATAAATTTCTCATTTTCTCAAATTATTATCCAGTATTATTATTATAGAAAATAGAACTAGGTACTGCTTCAACTCCACAGATAATTACATTTTTATATATTTGGCTTTATAAATTAAAATGAATGCCATTTATGTAAAATTAATTCACTTAATTTTTTTCTCATCTTTTTTTCAGAAAAAAAATTAACAAGGGAGTTATATGCTCTTCTATGATAAATTCATTAAATCAGTGAGTTAATTCTGTTTTGTACCACTCTTAAATAATAAGAGAAATATTGTTTTAAAAAGCTATAGAAAATACATGTATTTTATAAAAAGCAGAAGAGTTAATAAATGTTTCTTTAAACATTTTAACAATGATATAAATGATATAAAATCTCTCATATATTTGCAAAAGGGAAACTGACCGAGAAGCTTTGCAATGAAAGCCATCCAAGTATCATTTACTTTTTTGCAATGGCAGAAGGGTTTTATGAAGTCTTCGATAGTGATGTTAGCCAATGCATTGACAGCAGAGGATAGAGTTCCTAGTGATGCACTGAAAACCCCAGCAATGCACAATCCAGTAAGACCTGGTATGTCACCATATATTTTCAAAATCCCATAAGGCATCAACTGAAAAACAAATCATTACATGAAATATTTCTCAAAAGATATTCAGGACACCCAGAAAATAAGATCCAATAGTCTATGAAAAATACGAAATACAGTATGCGCCAAATTAAACAGTACTGAAATTCGCACACCGCAAACACGTGATTGCGTTTGTCGATGAGGCATAGTTCCAGCTACAGTAGTGAAAAGAGAGTTGTGTTGTGTAGTTGTTGTTGGAAATGGGTCTCTCGACTGAGGAAAAAGTATTTATAGTTGAATATTATTTCCGCTCATACGGAAGCGGTCGTAAAGGTGGACCGAGTTTTAAAAAGGTGGCCGAACAATTTCAAGATAAGTTTAATAAGACGGTTTAATATTTCTTCAGGTTTTGAGAAGATTCTGTCTTTGAAGGAACATTCTGATGAATAGACAGTGGTATCAACAGGACGTGGCAACCAGCCATACCGCTCAAAAATCTTTGGCCATGCTGCAGTGAAACTGTCCATGACGAATCATTTCACGTGGTTACTGACTTCCCATACTCGTCTCATCCCCTGATCTTACACCACCTGATGCCTACTTGTGGGAAATGTTAAAGGAGAGTATACTCAACTGTGAAGATCCAGAAAGAACGGTGCTTGCATTACATGAGAAAATCATCTCTTTTTACCT